>NW_026083071.1:0-140289 GCF_020184175.1 Aphis gossypii
TCTAGCTTTTAAGGAATATCTAAATATTATGTATGTATAGAGTATGTTATTAATTTCATTTTTTTTGTACTTCCTCTATTATGTTGAATTAATTGTCGAATGTCGATTTAATCAATTTGCTGCTGTAATTAGTAATTAATATATGTATATAATCTAAGTTGTAACATGTAACTCTCTACTACCAACTCAAGCTCTGCTTAAAGGTAGTAGATATAACAATGTTTTTTGTTTTATTTAATAAAAAAAAAAAAAAAAAAAAATTGTTTCAAACGATGAAGATCAATATGAGATAATGTTATATAATTATCATTAGAATATAAAACTATAGTTGATTGGTTTACATTAACAGAGTAGAAAAAATTATCAGCTATCTTAACACGTTTACAACGAGTATGCAAATTTTTGATAATTGTATTAAAATTGTTTTCGCACATTAACTTACACCACTGATCAAGATCTAACGTTACAACTTTTTTAGTTAATTTACATTCTAATAATATAATAATTGAAATTTGCTTATTAACTAGAAGTCCAACGGTTACACTTTTCTTACTAAAAGGACGAATATCGAACATAGATTTTGATACAACGATTGATGGATTCATATTGATAAAATAAAAAAAACAGTAAACAGTATTTTTTTTCTAGAAATATGAATATGATCACTAGACAGCTTAGCTCAAACTAACAAGTTTTGTTTATCCATACATGTTATATACTAAACAAATGTAAGGTTACAAAAGAAAAAAAAGAAAAAAAAATGTGAACGTATAGTGTCTAGTTGGATAAACAGTAAAGAGTTATTATACTTACCTACCTAATTCGATAGAACCTGAAACATTTTTTAAAAATCATTAACATATTAAATTTAAATTAGACGCGTTATCCCACTAGGCTATACGTTCACGAGGTATTAAATAAGTTATTAACACATTTAAGCTTATTAAATTCAGATTTTTTTTATTGAAATATAGAAAGTTAAATGAACTAAACAACAGTATCATATGACCTGATCCACAATCACAATCACAAATATCGATAATCTTACCATATTTTTTACTACATTTTCAACAAACTGATTTCCTTTTGATAATAATACAAAAACACATTTCGGATTCCATCTTGAATGTTCAATCCATGGATTATCTTCTTTTTCCCAACGATGCAATATAATACCGCAGCAAAAACATTCAACAATATCTTTTTTCCCTGAATATATAAAACCGGTTTCAGCTAATGAGTATTTATCTTGAGATGAAGTCAACGGAAATAAATTGAATGTTTTCAATCTTGATATAAATGTAGTGAATTCTGGATATGTAGGATATGCATTGTTTCGTACTAACGAAACAAGTGAACAAAAACTGTTGTTAATTTGTTGAAAATTCATTTTTTATAAAAAAAAAAAAAATAAAAAAAACTTAAATGAATTAAACTTGATTAAAACTAACAGAACCTGATTGAACGATGGTTGAATATTAACTGAACTGTCTGAACTGAAATTAATTCAATAAAACGACTTTTATCTATAATTTATTAAAAAAAAAAAATGAAATTATTGTGTAACCTGAATGTTTAACTTACAAGGGAAATAAATAGTGTTGAAGTGTGTATACACTGTTTAAACTTTATGTGTAACAGGGGAAAAAATAATTGGTTAAAGGCGGAAACTATATCTTAAATTTTAAAAATCTCCGCAGTCAAAAGTGCGCAGAACATAAATTATGGTTTTTGAGAATCAGTGTTTTTTACTAGTACAGCGGAGAAAAAAAAGTTTGAGGGGGAAAATCCCCCTTAAAATTTTACAATCTCCGCAGTCAAAAGTGCGCAGAACATACATTATGGTTTTTGAAAATCAGTGTTTTTTTACTGGTACAGCGGAGAAAAAAAAGTTTGAGGGGGAAAATCCACCTAAAAATTTTAAAATCACCGCAGTCTGGTAGAGCGGAGAAAAAAAAGTTTGAGGGGAAAAATCCCCCTTAAAAATTTGCAATCTCCGCAGTCAAAAGTGCGCAGAACATACAAATGTATACTACTTCCGATAATCACAAAATTGTAATTAGAGCTGATAAAACACCTGCAGGTCAACATACAAGACGTTTTAATGCACCAACTATTGATGAAGTTGCTATCGTTGTAGTTGGAGAAAACTTGGAATCCCGTGATATTGTTTTACGTCGTCGGAATGATCAATTACAACGTATAAAGGAAACACACCGCTCATATGATGCACTGCAATATCCCATTATATTTTGGCAAGGTGAAGATGGCTACGATTTCTCAATAAAAATGATAAATCCCATTGCAGGTAACTAAAATATTAGTTTAGCTATGGCGATAATATCTCAGTCATTATATTATGTATTTTAATTTTATATTTGAATGTTATTAAAACAAAATCTATTTACAGGTTCTGAAACCAACAAAAAAGTCAGTTCAATGAACTATTATTCATACCGCCTAATGATTCGGGAAAATGAAGATAATCACATATTGAAATGTCGGCGATTATATCACAAATATGTTGTTGACATGTATGTTAAAATTGAAACGGAAAGATTAACATTCATCAGGTTGAATCAAACCAAACTCCGATCTGAAGAGTATATTCACCTTCGAGATGCGATTAATACTGATGGAAATGCACAGAATGTCGGTCGGATGACTATTCTTCCAGCAACATACATCGGAAGCCCTCGGCATATGCACGAATATGCTCAAGATGCCATGTCGTATGTTCGTCATTATGGTACAGCAGATTTGTTCATCACATTTACATGCAATCCGCAATGGATAGAAATCAATCAGGAGTTATTCTCTGGGCAATCACCCATTGATCGTCATGATATTACAGCCCGAGTCTTTAGACAAAAGTTGAAATCTTTAATGGATTTCATCGTAAAACATAATGTGTTTGGTGAGACACGCTGCTGGATGTATTCTGTGGAGTGGCAGAAACGAGGATTGCCACATGCACACATTTTGATTTGGTTGGTTGAAAATATAAGGCCAAATGAAGTTGATGCAGTGATATCCCTAATTTACAAGTAGATCCTGGATTGCATGAGGTAGTTATCAAAAACATGATACATGGTCCCTGTGGAACTCTTAATCAAAATTCACCGTGTATGATGGATGGTAAATGTTCAAAACGATATCCACGGACATTAATATCGGAAACAATTACTGGTAATGACGGTTATCCATTGTATCGTCGCAGATCGACAGCAGACAATGGAAAATCAACAATTGTCAAATTAAATCAACAAGATATTGAAATAGATAATCGTTGGATTGTTCCATATTCACCCATTTTATCAAAGACATTCAAAGCACACATCAACGTTGAATCTTGCCATTCAGTGAAATCTATTAAATACATTTGCAAATATGTAACCAAAGGGAGTGATATGGCTGTGATTGGAATTGGTGCAGAAAATTGCAATGATGAAGTTACCCAATACCAAATGGGCCGCTATGTCAGTAGTAATGAAGCAGTTTGGCGAATATTTTCTTTTCCTATTCATGAGAGACACCCTTCTGTTGTTCACTTAGCTGTGCATTTAGAAAATGGACAAAGAGTGTATTTTACAGCACAGAACGCAGTACAAAGAGCTGCTCAGCCACCATCTACTACATTAACCAGTTTTTTTGAGACATGCCAAAACGATGATTTCGCACAAACATTGCTATATTCTGAAATGCCAAAATATTATACCTGGAATCAATCCTCAAGGAGATTTATACGACGGAAACAAGGAAAACCAGTTCCAGGATATACAGATGTATATTCCACCGATGCGATTGGCCGGATTTATTCAGTACATCCAAGCAATGATGAATGTTTTTACTTACGACTGCTATTAGTCAATGTACGTGGCCCAACATCATTCCAACAGTTACGAACTGTTGATGGTGAATTGTGTGTATCCTACAGAGAAGCCTGTCAACGTTTGCAATTGCTTGAAAATGACGCTCATTGGGATCAAACTCTCAATGATGCTGTAATATCATCACACGCTCATCAAATACGAACATTGTTTTCTATAATCATATCTACATGCTTCCCATCAAACCCAATTGATTTGTGGATCAAGTACAAAGATTATATGTGTGATGATATTTTGTATCAAATACAGAATAGAATGGGAAATCCAAATATACAAATCAGTGAAGAAATTTACAATGAAGCATTGATTTCAATTGAGGACATGTGCTTGATAATGTCAAACAAACTATTAATTCAATTAGGCCTGACCGCGCCCAATCGTCCAATGCATGACGCTTTTAACCAAGAGTTGCATCGAGAAAGACTGTATGATCTCAACGATTTGAAAGAATTAATTCAAACAAATCTTCCACTGTTAAATGAACAACAGAAGTATGTATTTGAAACTCTTATGAAAGTAACAAATGATGAAACTGGAGGGATTTACTTCTTAGATGCACCTGGTGGTACAGGAAAAACTTTTTTGATTTCATTAATATTAGCAACAATTCGCTCACAAAATAAAATTGCACTTGCACTCGCTTCGTCGGGAATCGCAGCAACTTTGCTTGAAGGTGGTCGAACAGCCCATTCAGCACTAAAATTGCCATTAAATATGCATAGCAATGAAACTCCAACCTGCAACGTTTCGAAGAACTCTGCAATGGCAAAGGTTTTGCAGCAATGTAAATTGATTGTTTGGGATGAATGCACGATGGCACATAAAAAATCTTTGGAGGCTTTGGACAGAACCTTAAAAGATCTACGGAGCAATAATAACCGATTTGGTGGTGCAATGATTTTATTAGCAGGAGATTTTCGTCAAACATTGCCGGTGATTCCACGATCAACGCCAGCTGATGAACTCAATGCATGTCTAAAGTCCTCCAGTTTGTGGAAACATGTCAAAGTACTTCATTTAAGCAAGAATATGCGTGTCGAGTTGCAAAATGACCAATCTGGAAACATATTCTCTAAACAACTCATTGACATTGGTAATGGCAAATTTCCTATAGACATGTTGACTGGCTGCATTAACTTTCCTCTAAGTTTTTGTCAGTTAACTCGAACAAAAGATGAACTTATTCAGAAGGTGTTTCCAGATGTTTCTCAAAATTACAGAAACCATGATTGGTTGAGCGAACGAGCTATACTGGCTGCAAAAAACATAGATGTAAATGAATTAAATTTCAAAATTCAAGAACAAATTACAGGCGAATTGAGAATATATAAATCAGTTGATTCGGCTACTAATCAAGATGATGTAGTCAACTATCCACCGGAATTTTTAAACTCGCTGGATTTGCCAGGATTGCCACCTCACAATCTTCAATTAAAGGTTGGATCGGTGGTTATAATGTTGCGAAATATCAACCAACCGCGTCTTTGCAACGGTACACGGTTAGCGATAAAAAAATTACTAAACAATGTGATAGAAGCAACTATACTCAAAGGAAAGTATAAAGGAGAAGATGTTCTCATACCGCGCATCCCAATGATTCCGACTGATGTGCCATTTGAGTTTAAACGACTACAGTTTCCAGTGCGTCTTGCTTTTGCTATGACTATAAACAAGTCCCAGGGGCAATCATTAAGTGTTTATGGTATTAATCTAGAAAACCCATGTTTCTCACATGGTCAATTGTATGTTGCCTGTTCCCGTGTTGGAAAACCATCAGATTTGTTTATCTATGCGCCAGGTAATCAAACAAAAAACATCGTATACCACAAAGCACTACAATGATAATAATAATGATTATGATTCACATGATTAACAATAAAGCGATTACTTACTTTTAAATCATTATATATGTTTTATTTAATTATTTTTTATTCACAACGCCCTATCACCAGGGTGACGGTTCTGTTCAGGAGAATTTTTTAAAATACGTAGGCACAAAAACTGCCACATTACAAATCTTTCGTCGTGAATTCGACGTAATATTAGCACTATCAATAAGATTAAATTAAAAATTAAAACACGGCATATGAAAATGCAAAAAAAAAAAATAACACACGGGCAACGCCGTGTCGGGTCAGCTAGTATTATTATATTAACGAGATCTATTGATTATTTTTTTTATATTTGTTAAAACTTATTTTATTATATGTACTTAGTATACAAACCTTATATCATTATACAAAACTAAACATGAAAATGTTAAAATTCCTTACTGATTTATTTTTATTATATTTTTAAGATAATATAAATACAATATGGACGGGGAAATGTCTTACGGGGAAGTGGTTACGGGGAAATGTCTGACGGGGAAGTGTCCATGAATCTTAGCCGGCTAGTATGGCAGCCGACAAATATTACAACCGACAGTATTTTAGCCGACAACTAGAATTTGACAGTTGGTAACATTGATTATAATCAATGGTTGGTATAACTACTCCGACCATTCGAAAATTTACATTTTTTGTTGATTCGTAAATCGTATTGCCTATATTAGCCTTTTAAAATAAAATATTTCATTGAATTTTTATTTTTTTGTAGGTTATGTAATTAATATGTATCGAATATTGATGTTAAACAAATAACAATATTAAAAGTATAGTTTATGTATGAAATAAAACAAAATCCGATGAATATACAATTTTGTAATATTATTATAATAACCTAAGTCCTAATTATTAGTAAAAAAATAATAAGAAGTATAAAATAATCTATGCGTAAAATCATACAAGATTTATTTACACTTTTCAATCTGACCTATTTTTTTTCGATTTGCTGATGCTAAAGCATCTCTAACATTTTTTATTATGTATATTTAATATTTATAAAGTATTAAAATAATTATTTCATACTTAAATTATTGTAAAATAAATACAAATAATGGTTTAAAAGGGTTTGAAGGCTAAAATCACATAATAGATAAAATTTTAAATTTCCGTCGGCGAAACGGCGGCGGCGAGATGTCCGTCGGCGAAATGGTTGGCGGCGAGTCGGGTGGCGGCGAGAATGCTCAGCGGCGAAACGGTGGCGGCGAGAAGAGCGGGTTCGGGCTAAAATATTACAAAACAAACTAGGGTCAGCAGAATTTATTCTTATTCTATGCATATGGGAACCAATTTTGGGATCACTTAAAATAGTATCTATAACTTTTTAGTCTGTTCATCTTAACTTAAACAAAGATTCAATACAGTTGTACAGTTGTAAAAGGCTACTGAAAGTATAGAAAAAATGAGACAAGAGTACGACAAAACAATTGATAACACAAGAAAATTGTGTGAAACATGGAATATACCATTTAAATTTGATAAAAATCGTCAAAGATTTGTTGTAAGGCATTTTGACGAAGTAGATGGTGATTATCGACTTACAGTAATGGAAGATAATTTTAAGATAAATGTTTTTTACCCAGTAATCAATACAACATTGATTCCGTTTAAAGAAAGGTTTAAAGGAATGCAAATGGTTTGTGAAGATTTTAGTACACTTATGTCTCAAAAATTAGTAGAAATGTCTGAAGAACTTTTAATAAAATCAGCGTATGACTTTATCATTAAATACCAAGATGATATAAGTTCAGATTTTACAAGACAAATTATTTTTTAAAAGCATATTTATCATCAACTTATCAAGAAAACTCTCTTCAAAAAATAACTGTTCAAAATTTAGGAGAAATCATTATTAAAGATGACTTTACTTCCATATTTCCAGATGTTTTTACTGGTATAATCATTTTTATGACTTTCTGCTTCAGCAGAAAGACAATTCTCGAAGTTGAAACTTATCAAAAACTATTTGCGCAACTCTATAGTCAAGACCAGTTATTTAACATCGCTATTCTGAACATCGAAAGACTTCAAGTAGAAAATATTAATGTGGACAAAATCATTGAAGACTTTGCAAATTTAAAAGCAAGAAAAAATAATTTTCTTCGATAGCTTATAATTTAGTTTTGAAAATTATATACTTGTAACATTTTTAATCATTATTATTATTTTATTCAATCACCTACATTTATGATGTTCAAATTTTAAAATATTTTTTATGACTACCTACCAAAGAGTTGTAATTCTATTATATATTTACCCACATTTATATTTAAAACTATTTCATTTGTATGCTGTTTCCTAAACTACAAGTTATACTTATTGTTAAAAAAATGTCTTATTAGGAAAATAAATATGGAGATTTTCAAATGAGTAAATTTTTTAGGATCTAAAAACACAATGTTTTAGATTTACATAATAGCTTTTGCTGTTAAAAAGAGGCCCAAAAAAGTTTTCACACACGGGCCCAATCAAATCTAGTTACGGCACTGGTTATTTACCATGGGCAGAGCCGTATAATGAAATAATTTCCCAATTAATACCATTGTTACAGACCACGTACTGTCCGTATACTGGTATTACATATATGGTGTGATGACACATTTTAACATATGATTTTAATAACAGGAATGCGAGAAGAAGAGCGTGTGGAATATCTTATTAGTAAAATAATTAAATATTTAAAGTAGAAACACACGTCTCTTTGCTAATAGTCACGAAATAGAAACTTATAGTCGAATTTCCTGTTTACCATGACACGTACGTATATTTTGGGGACTACGCCCAAAATAGTTTAATATAAAAGGGGTTGTGGAAGTATTAAGATTTAGACATAGTTAAGCCTCACTTACGCAGAGACCGATGACGTTGTTCTATACTTAACAACACATCGGGCTGGCTTTTATTATATACATTGTCTCAGTGAATAGATAACTTTTAATTCAAACTTATAAACGAGTTGTTTATTGACTTCAAATTTCCTACGCTCTCTGAAGAAGACATACGACAAAGTGAATTTCGTCGTTAAATCGTGTTGAGCCATCTACACCAAGACCGGCTCACTACAAATTTGGTGTCGGGTGTGGTGTCTTCACATCAAACGAAACATATTTTGCCGTTCTCAACCAGAGAACACATCCAAATCAGTAGTTTGAAACCCTTGGACGAATCACTGTTCCAAATCGACTTCAAGAGCATTCAATCAGCATTCAACGAGCATTCTAAGAGCATTCAACCAGCATTCAAAGAGCATTCAACCAGCATTCAAAAAGCATTCAAAACTCATTCAACCAGCAATTCAAAGAGCAACTGCCCAACGACATCTCAGACAATATGGAAAAATTGTAAGTTATTTAAATAATTATTACCGTGTCTATCTGAGAGCCTAAGAGAACTTTTTATAAATGACCAGTAGATGACTACTAGGAAAGGTACACAGTACGGAGGATTAGACGAATCAGAAGGTTCAAATTTAGGTACGTCCGTCGCTACTAACGATACGGGGGAAACCACTAATACGGACGATACTACTTATACAGGGGAAACCACTAATACAGACGAAACTACCTATACAGGGAGAAACGATAGCGACTTAATCGATTTAAATCAAACCTTTCGTACTACTGAATTACTAGAAGAAATCAAAATGGCAACAAACTTAATTTCGGGGATGCTATGAAAGCAATACCTAGTTTTGGAGGGGGATCCGAAAGTCTCCTCACCAGTTATTCTAATCGATGCGAATTTGTACTAGGGCATGTAGATGAAAAAATAAAACCTATGATACTCGACGCAATAGTTTCTCAGTTAACTGATAAAGGAAGTGACGCAGTTAGATATCGGGAAATAACGTCATGGGAGGAACTAAAAGCACATCTAACTACTATTTTTGGTAAAACCCATACCTTACAATTTTTACAAAAACAATTTAACCAAATTAAGCAATATGAAAAAGAGTGGTACAACAATACGCGTATAGAGTAGAATAAATTTCGCACAAATTAACCACCGCCCTAACTTTAAATAAAACGACAGCGGAAGCTAAAGTTCTTTCAGAAACAATCCAAACTCAAAAATTAGCCATATTTATTGCGGGCATTCAGTAAGATATCCGTCTAATTTTGAAAGCCACAAAGGTACCCACTTTTGAGCTTCCGTATTTTTGGCAGTAGAAGAAGAAAATTTTAATGGAGAAATCGTATATAAAACGGATAATCGGAATAAACACTTAAAAAAATCTAACGATAAAAGTGAAATTCAATGTCACCGTTGTAGTAAATACGGGCACTATAGTAACGAATGTAGAACTAGTGAACATAAGATAACAAGTTTAAAAAACCAGACCGAAAACAAAATTTTCAAAAATTCAGCAAATTAAGTTAAAGTTTGTCATTATTGTAAAAAAGAGAATGACGTCATTAGTGAATGTCGTAAACGAATATATAACGAGAAAAAGAAAAAAGGGCAGGGCGAACTTTCGACTAGTAAAACCAACAATGTAAATCGTACCGTAGGCGAAATCGAAAATCATGTCCGAACCATTACATATTATATGGAAAGAGAACACGTTAGATGTACTTCAGCCAGTTTTAAACCTACCACAATAAAATTATTTGTGTATACGGAAGCCGATATGAGCCTCATTAAAATATCCGCGTTAAAAAAAGAAATAGTAATAAATGAGAGTGAAAAACGCACAATTATTGGTATTACGGCTAATCCAGTAACCACCTTTGGAACACTTAAAACAATTATTAACATAGAAGGGGCGGATTTTTACGTCAAATTCGATGTTGTAGCTACCAATTTCTAAGTACTCGAATCAGGTATTATAGGCAGAGATTTTATCAAGGACAACCACATAGTGTTAGATTTTAGCCGGAACATGTTTATGATGCCGCAATGTAAACCGCCTACAGCGCAACCCATAATTATACCACTGCGTAGCAATTCTGTGTTAGCTATCTCCACGGACGAATTTATTGACCATAAATTAGTGACTATTAAAAACCATGAATTAAATCAAAACGTTCTAATCGCTAATAGCTTGAGCCCAGTATTAGACAACAAGATTATAAGTAATATAATCAATATTTCCGAAGAACCTTAAATAATCGAAGAATTAAATACTAGTAATCTAAAATGGGAACCATACCAGGAACAAGTATTAAATATTACCAATAACCAGGGGACTAGTGGGCGAGACCGCATTAGAACACTTACTGAACTTATTAAAACCGACCATTTAAACGCTGAAGAGCGTGAACAGTTAGTAAATTTATGCTTAGAATATTCTGACATATTTTTCTTAGAAGGAGATCAATTGACTGCTACCGATGTAGTTACTCATTCGATTAAAACACCTCGCTGTATCAAACCAATTAATAATCGACCTCTTACGTTTTCCCTGGGCTTATCAACAAGAAATCGAAAAACAAATTACCGAAATGAAAGACAATACAATTATACAAAATTCGGTATCATCATTTAATTTTCCGTTGGTTGTAGTGAAAAAGAAAAATTTAGACAAGAATATGTGTGGATTTTAGGAAACTTAACGAAGTAACAGAAAACGAAGCTTATGGCTTACCCAATTTAGTTGAAATCCTTGACTCTTTAGGATCTTCAAATTGCTTCTCGACACTTGATTTAGCAAGTGGATATCATCAGATCTATATTGACCCGCAGGATACACATAAAACGGCATTTTTTAGTAAATCCGGACATTTTGAATTTCTTAGGATGCCTTTTAGCCTAAGTTCAGCACCTGCAACGTTCACGCGAGCAATTCGAGCTGTACTAACAGGTTTAGAGGAAACGTGTACGGCGTATCTCGACGATATTGTAGTGCATGGATCCAGCCTGCAGGACTACCAAGAAAAACTAAAACAAGTTTTTAATCGTTTACGTTTACATAAGCTAAAATTACAGCCTAATAAATGTTCTTTCCTAAGAAAAGAAGTATTGTACCTAGGACATGTAATTAACGAGACCGGGATTTCACCTGATCCGAGCAAAATCGAATGTATCAAAAGTTTTAGGAATATTCATATAGTAATTTAAATTATTTATAGAATATTTTTTGGGTATTTAAAGTTAAATAATATATGAATAACTCATAATTATTCGTATAAATTATTACCAAAATATTACTCGATGATGAATATCATATTCTATTAATTATTAAACATATATCCATTGGTTGTGAATATATTAATTTATTTTAGATTACATAGATATACCTATAATATATATATATGGACTAGCTTATTGTAACTATATATATATGTATAAAATATATGTAACTAATTGCAAAATTATAATTGATTTATTAATCAAAAACTATCAACTGTGAATCAAATGTTTAAGAATATAAATAAATTTTATAAAATCATCGTCACCAATAATTGATAATGTTAAAACGTGTTAATGATAACTTTCATACTTAAATAAACTAAGAAAAAAATATCACCATGAATTTTTAATGTTAATAATAGTAGTCACAATCCCTAAAATTGTGTCTAGTGTGAAATTTGAAAGGTTGTTAAAATTTCTATATCACAATTTTTTTATAATAAACCTTCAAGTTTGTTAAAATAGAGGTTCTAATTTTTTAAATTTTAAAAAATGCAATTTGGATTTGATCTAAAAATCTTTTATTGATGTACAATAATAACATTAAAGAAATTAATTGTAAATGTATATTATTAATTGATACTATACATGTTTTTTTTAGATTCTGAACGAAGTGATGAATGTATTGATTTTACAATGATGTGTGTTTTTTTTTTTTGTGTCTGTGTACAACATAACTAGTCGAAATAATGCTCCAATTTCAAACTATGGGGGTGGTTTCCGATGTTAAAGTGAATATCCTTGGTGCATTATAGAGGTAAAAGTTAAAATTTTCCAACAGTTTTCAAAAAAATCGAGAAAAACAAAAAAAAAAATGACGGAAAACAGCAATTTTTACGCAAAACCAGTTTTCGACCAAATCGATTTTTTTTTATGGCTGTAATTCAAAAACTAATCACTGAAAATACTTGAAATTTTCACCAAATGTTAATGTCAGTGGTATCTGTATATAGTTAAATTTTCAAAAAATTTTGACTTTTTTTGAGTTTTTTCTAAGACCACTGAAATTTTCGATTTTTTTGAGAAATTTTTTTTAAAGTGTCGATAAAAAATTGTTGGATAACCAAAAAGTTTTGAAAATTTAGTACAAGGTTCTCCATACATTTTTCTTCAAATATCTGTAAATAAAACTACCGGATTCAGACAAAAAATTTTTATGAGTGTTTGAAATTTAAATTTTTACAAAACCACGTTAAATAACGGTTTAGCCTCAAACGATATTTGATATGTGTTACAATTCAAAAAGTATAAGTCGTAGATACTTGAAAATTTTACCAGTTATTAAGATTGGCATTTTATTAACTTGATTTAATTTTCAAAATATTTTGAGTTTTTTTGAGCTATTTATAGACAACTGAAATTTTCAATTTTTCTGAAAAATTTTTTTTGAAGGGTCGATAAAATTTTTTTGGCCCTATCAAAATACTTGAAAATTTTATACAAAGTTCCTCATATGTTATTCTTATAGTGATTAAAAAATTATAAGAATACATAGGCACAATTTTTTTTTATTAGCATTTGAAGTTCAAATTTTGACGAAAATTCGTCAAAATTATGAATATTTGCAAATTATTTTGTAGGTATAATTCATAAAAATGTTTGTATAGGTAGCTAAGAGTAGACAATTTAATACAAGATTTTTCATAAGTTTAGCTTACAATAATTATAAAAGAACTTAAATTTTGGTGTATTCAGGCCATAAACATAAACCACCTTTTTCACCAACCACTGGAAATTATATCCTAGGCTGACAAATCATCTTCGTTCAGAATCGTTTTTCGTATACAATGATACCTATCATTGCATTCAAGTTTAACCTACCCTAGTTCGAGGTCAACCCCACCCTCTAATGTACAGCAGAACGGTACCCACTTGCCCGCTTTTTTATAGTAACTTCAACTAATTCTTATAAAAATATTGTTGCAATTATAGTTATTAATATTGTACTATTAATATATAAATAAATCAATAATAATTTAATTTTGTTCAGAGTAATAAAATAATATATTTATACATATTATTATTTAATTTATATTATGTGTTATTAGTTGAAGAAGTATAATTGGTGCTAGTTTTTATAGCATTTATTTCTTATATAGATTAATTTGATTTAAAACTATTTGTGTAGAATGAACATTTGGATATTTTAAGGGCTGCAGAGTAGTAATCAATGAAATTACAAATTAAATTGAATTATGTATTTTGAAAATAAGTAAACAAATAATATACATTAAAAAATCATATTTACTTGTGAGTAATGATGCCAAAATAGTTTTATTAAATGGTTGTTTATTGTTCTTAAACTCGGTATAGCTAAATGATTTAACGTAATTATCAGTAATCAATTTTCTTAAAATGCGCCTGACAGACTCTTTGAAAGATGATCTTCCAATCAATGCTAAAGTTTTAGCCTAAATATTTAATGAATCATATTTTAAAGATATTTGATATGATACTTACTGAATTGTAATACTAAGCTTTACAAGTATAACATATATATATATATTGACATAACTTATAATTTGATCATAGAGTGAAGAATTATTATTCAAGTCATTAGTTATTTCGTTTAGTAAATTTTCATCAGTTACAGGAAATTTGGAAAAAACATTCTCTACTTCATGACGGCCATTTATTGATGTTTCATCTAGAGGATTTGTATGTTTTAATTCATCTTTGAGGTTATTTATCATAACTATAATAACATCGAGATACTTTGTATGTTCCTCAGATCTAGCGTTCAGAGAAACAAGTTGTCTCATGGCTTGCCTTTGGAAGTTTGTTAGGATTTAATAATATTAAAAAATTGTTTAATATCAATACTTAATATATAGTTAAAAATGAGTTAGGTGTTATTATATATTAATATCAACAAATGTCCCCTGAACAATTTATTATAAAAACAATTATACCTAGTGGTTATTTACTTAAGAAAAAAACTATGAAATATATACATGTTTTAAAATGAAAAAATAAGACATGTATAAACATTTTATTAAACAATGAAAAATACTAAAGAATCCAAGTGAGTGTTAAATAATGAACCATTAAAAACCAGGATTATATAATGTGAGCATTATTTATTAATAGTATGCTGTTAATAAGCTTGACAATATGATAATAAAGGTTCTTTTTAATTATGCACACAATAATTAGAATTAATAGTATTTTACCTATATTGAAACTAAACAAAATATACATTTGACATAGGTAAGTCCAAAAACTTTGCATTGAAGTATTTTAAACAAATTATATGTTACCTGAATCACTACAGTTATTTGTAGTTGATAATGATGAATTGATTATGGGTTCTTTGTTTACTTCAGGTGATAATTCAACAAGTAAGTTGGAAGATTTTTCCAAATCTGCTAAGTTGTTTTCTGTAAACCATAAATTAATAAATATCATTAAATTATAAAATAAGTTATGAATTAAATAAAACTATAATAATTTATACATAGTTAATTTAAGGTTTAAAATACTCAGTGCCCTTTGATGTAATTTTACCAATATGTAATAATTAATTTACTTTCAAACCATTATACCTATATAATAATATATAGTAGGTATATTTTAAAATGCATATAAATAGATAACACAACTTGTATATAACATGAATGTATTTTAATAAATATTAATTATATAAAGCACAAAACTTACTTAAGGATTGTTGTGTATCAGACTTATTTAATCCTTCTTCAAAAACATTAAACTCATCATCAATAAGTAATATATCATTAGTAATGCCAATTTCATCACAATAATTAATTTCATCTGTTGTTTTTTTTCTTTTACGATTGTTTCTTACCACGCATCGTTTCTTAGGGATATGGTCGAAAAATGAGCACTCTGACATATTAATATATTATTATCACACGTTCGAAAATACTTAACTCTAAAGACTGACTGATGAAGAAATGAAAATCCATGTTCCTGTAGGTATGTTGACATATAAATCCCCTCTACAACCCATCCACGGCTTATCACACAGCGACTGAGGGGGATTGGGGAATTTTTAAAATAATAATAATTTACCGAAATCGTGAGATTTGTCGGGCAAGTGTGTGTACGAGTGTGCGTGTGGTGATAAGGACGATAAGGAGTAATGATTAACTTCGCCCCATCACGTGTACATAATTTTAGCTCAAGAACGATAATATTAGTCGCAGTGAGTATAGGAACGCAGCTGTGCTTATAAGGGGTATTGTATAGTTTATTAATATTAACTCGATATAGTATGAGTAGAAATACTAGGGGTAAAGCATAACTATAATATTACTTTTTAAGGGGTTATGTATATATTATATATATATTTTACTCTATACTATACATATTACGTCGAAACACCACGATCGACATTATAACTATATGATTCATAAGAATACTGAAATGGAAATAATAATAATAATTTAAATTAACGGTGTTAATATATTTTAACATCTTACAATACAACGAATTTTTATACATTTAAATACACAATATAATAACAATAATAACAATTTAATAATTTATGCGGTGATGACCGTGTGCGTACGTGGAAATGTTATCGGGTAACACATGACGCTTATCGTCAGCCCTGTTTAAAACTAATTTCATAGTCTTAATCGTACGCAATTCGTGTTTAAACGACCGAATAGAGACATTTTGTCTATACGGTGTAAAAGGCATATAGGTATAACAATGTGACGGATGTGTGGTCGACGGTGAATTTGTTGCAGACGTTGAGGCGTTCCGATGAATTTGAGCGACAGCTTTCAGTGCGGAATCGGCTGCAATCATTTTCCCCATATTTGTGTCGAACTCATTGTCACACTCGTCGGATTCTGCATTGTCGTCCACGTCAGCGAATAAGCACCGCTTATGGTCGGCGAAAGTGAGGTGATTACGAATCATGTGCCTCATAACACCCTTCGCGTGAATGGTAATCTCTTCTTCCACGTCGTACGCATAAGACTTGGCGCGCAAAGCTACAAATTCGTAAACGGTTCTGGAGCCACACTCGAATTTAAAAAGTCCTGGAATGCGCTTCCGAGCAGCTGTATAGCACTTGTGATCGTGTGCGAAATTTGAGGTGTCCATAAACCCAAATACTATAAATGACAATACGGGACAACTAGTGTCAAAAATCGCGACATAAGTATGCCCCCTGATAAAGTAACTAACGCACTCTAGGATTGTAATTTGTTATATTTAGCTATATAGGCACAGAATAGATTAAATATGATATAGGTAACAGAAAAATTTGATCAGCTGTAAAATACTAAATACATATTACATAATATTTTTATATTTAACATTTTAACAGTTATTATAAATATAATAAAATAATATACAATAAATTTATTTACAAAAAGTATTCATACCTATTTCATACAAATACAACTATACAAGTAAAATAGGTACTTACATCGGTACTTACATTATTATAAATGCATTATTTTTTTTAATTTTTTACTTTTCACTTGTTTAAAAGTTGGTGTATTATTACATTTTTTTATAAAAGAATTGATAGTTACATTCAAAATTTTATCAATAAATAAAAATCTACAATTTTGACAAATGTTGGGACATATTTTTATGTAACAATCAATTTTAGCCAACATTCTACTCTTTATACCATGTTTGTTGTCTATCAATAAATTTTCTATATTATTATTGAAAAGACAAACTATTTTTTCAACAAATTTTGAAGTGCCCGGAAGTGGTAAAAGTAAGTTACATTCTTCGTATTCTTTCATAGTTATAAAATTGTTTTGCATCGTTATTAATTGGTCTTTATCCTTTGTAGCTAGTTCATTTACACATTCTGTGTGGCTTAATTTTGAACAAGCCCAACCAGCTATGTAAGCTATAGCATTTTCTTCATGAATACCCAACTGTATAACTTTGATGTTCATGTCACTTAAATTATCATCAAACCTGGAATCTATATCATCGGGTGAAGAAATATTTACTTCTTTTTGTTGAATTTCAAATTTAAACTTTTTTTTATTTTTAAGTAAATCAGCACAGCTAATTAAAATGCACATGCATCACCAACACAATTTCCATTGGAACGGGTTTGGCATTGAGCAATGCACATTCGTATTGCAGAATGAAACTTGGAGGAGTCTGGTGTGATGTTATTACCTCCTTTTGCACGAATCACCGAAAACAAACTTTCAAGGCAATCTTGAGTTAAGCGTCTTACTAAAAGGTACTCAAAATTAAAATTTTCATGTAAATCTTGATATAAATATTTTAAACATATTATATTTGCAATCCATCCTGTGATGCACGGAGGTTGTTTATTCATTGCATTTTTTATTTCCAAATCATTAAAAAATTGTAATGCTTCATTTAATAATTTCCAATGGATTGTATTTTCAGATAGAGGTCTGCGAAATACTTTGCATTCATCAAATGAGATGCTATTAAACACATCAAATAAATTATCTAACAGCTTGATAAATTTTGCAGTATAGACTGCTTTGGAACAAAGTTGATTATTTGATACAAGTGTTAAGATTGCAGAGCTTACAGTGTGACTAAAAGTCTGTGCTGCCAAACATACACGCATTGGAGAAAATGGAGGCAACTTGATATGTATTTCTTTAAGCTTTGGGGCTAGTCTTGGCACTTTATCTTTATCAAGATTATAAAAAGCTACAATATCTGTCCATGAGTATATTTCGTTTTGATGCTTGAAGTCATACTTTTTAAAATTATTTCTAACCGATTTTAAAAGGTGAGGTGTATCGTACATAAAGAATATTTTATTATCTTCATAAATTATCCATGGTTCATTTTTTGTCACGCCGAGTAGTTTTCTTAATTGTTGATTATTTGTTCCTTGGTCGCAAATAATGACTTTTGGAATAAGATTTATTGAATGTATTTTGTAAATTGTACTTGATATAATAGTTTTAAGTTTTACTCCTAGTATAGGTCCATTTGAAAGAAAGTAACCAATTACTTGTTTTCCATGAATGTTTTATACCTTTTAACATTATAACTAAGGCTTGATTACACTGTAAAATACTTTTTGAATCAATCAAATTTGCCAAATTGCCAAAATCTTCATAACCCGAAAACATATCGTTTTGGGAATTGTAGGATATAAATTGTTTTATTGACATTTCATCAAAAACTATTGACACAGCTCTATCTGATAGTGGTGAAGATGATAATATAAATTTAAGCACTTCTAAAATGTTTTCATTTATGCCACAAGCTACATTTAAATTTTGGAGCCATCGCCTAAGTGATCTTACTGTAGGTAAACACAAAAACTTTCTCATGAATGTGTAGCCTTTAGGAGAGTTATAATATAAACTCAAAGCAAACTTTTTTTCATCCTCTTTAAAACGCCATGATTTTTTTTTTAAACTCATAAGTCTCATCTGTGTTTTTAACAAAAAATTATTATTTGTCTTTTCTACCATAATTTTAGTTTTGTCACTATTTTTTGTTTTTAAATTTTGTATTTGTTTATTTTTAGTGTGAATCATTTTTTGGTAAACTCGTATCTTTGTTTTTAATTTGGTTATTTTTTTTTGAAGTTCTGAATTATTTTGAGTATCTGATAATAAGTTACCTGTTAACAAACATTGAAGTTTATTTGATTCAACTATCTTATAAAATATATTGATCCATTGTTTATTTTTTTAAATCAAATCAAAATTGTTATGTGATTATTTATTTGACCACTGTAGATAACCAAATAAGTTAATGATAATTTTTTTTTTTTTGTTATTCAATATAAATTAATTAATTAAAATTATTTATTTAAAAATATTTTTTGAATTGATACTAAATTCTCAAACAGAACATCTCTAAAGTAAAAAAAAGTAATTAAGAGGAAACTTACATTCAAGTAAATCTTCTTGTTTCATAGAATTTTTGTCAAAATTTAAAGAGCGTGGCATAAATGTTCTTTTATTACATTTTTTATTTACTGAAATTTTAAAAAGTTCTCTACCTGTAAAGTAAAATATTGTACAAGCTATTATAATAGTTAAAATTATTAGTATTGAAGTTAAATTAATAAATTTTACTACCATTATCATTAGGATTTGGGTTTCGAGGGCTCCACCCAGGTTCTTTCCTCTCAAATTGATTTTCAGTGTGGTCAATTTTTACATTTGAGAGACTTTCAAGGTCTATTTGTTTTTCACTGTGATCTAATGTAAATTAATATTGTATTGAATTGTTGAAAATTAAATTAAGTAAAAAAGTAATAAATCACATATGTATATTTATTTTTTAAACATTTGAATTTCTTTACCAACTAATGATTTTTCAGGTGATGCTGTAGTAGTATCAGTAGTTGATTCATTCATATCTGGCGGTTGCCACAACGTTAACACAGGCACTGCCCATTTGTTTAAAATTTTCCTAATTTTAATCAAATAAGTAAGAAATTTTTTAAAATTTTTTTTTAAATCAAATCAATATTACCGAACTCCACTTGTATAATTACAATAATCTTCCTTTTGAAAATGTTCTGAACAAATGGTATAATTTTGTATTTTTTGTTTTCCATAATTATAATATTCATTTATTATTTTTTGGTTTTTACACTGATCAAGCCATAGTATGCAACTAAAGTAATAATATTTCAAAATAAATTTTTAATTAACTTAACCTAATTAACCTAACTTAGTTTTCTGTTAACTAAATCATGTAATTATGCCATGTAGCCATTAGAGATATTTAAAAAATGCAATGTGTTTTTAAAATGTATTTTTTTACAATTCAATTAGGTATCTGATACACTCTTAATTTATTGTTTTAATAAATTATTTATTCTAATTATTCATATTACTGGTTACAGAATAAATAATATTTTTGACCAATTATTTCTATGAAAGTATGACATGTATAAAATTATAAAAATCTTAATGAACTACCACAGGTTATATAATTGTATTTGTATAGGTACAATCTGTGATACCTCCTTGAAATGGCCAAAAAATCTCCTTATAGATATTTGACTATAGTCAGTGGCGTAACTGAGGGCCCACAGACCACGCGTTGTGGGGGGCCCACAGTAATTTGGGGCCTTTGGCTTAAGGGTTATATTTGATACTACAATATATTAGGGGCCCATTTTTTTATTTTTGCGGGGGGGGCCCAAAATTTTTTGTTACGCCACTGACTATAGTACCTAAGTAATTAGAATAACTATACACTTACTAATTATCATCTGATGGAAATTTATGAAAACTTAAACCTCGATTTCGTCGGCTGTTATTTGTGCAACTCCAAAACGAACAACTTTTGTGTGAAGGCATTTTATTTTTTATTTTAAATTATTAATTAAATTCATGAAGGCGTATTACATAGAAAAGAGATATAATATGCCTTATATCACATAATTATTATAAACATTTATGTTTGTAAAAATAAATGTTTATTTTGGTTATCGAATACTATTTATAGATATTTATATTTATATTATATTTATAGATTCGTTAAAATAAAACAGAGAGCGGGTGTTTTTAGATTCTGAACTAAGTGATGAATGTATTGATTTTACAATGATGTTTTTTTTTTTGTGTGTGTATGTAAAGCATAACTTGTCGAAATAATGTTTTAATTTCAAACATCAGAGGTGGTTTCCTATAGCAAAGTGAATATCCTTGGTGCATTATAGAGGTCAAAAGTAAAAATTTTCCAGTAGTTTTCAAAAAAAAATCGGGAAAACGGAAATTTTTACGCTAAACCAGTTTTCGACAATTGATTTTTTATATAGATATAACTCAAAAACTAATCACTGTAAATACTTGATATTTTCATCAAATATTTATACTAGTGTTATCTATACACGGTTAAATTTTTAAAATATTTTGAATTTTTTTGAGCTATTTATAGATAACTGAAATTTTCGATTTTTCTGAGAATTTTTTTTTTGAAGTGTCAATAAAAAAACTTTGGATGACCAAAAAAACTTAAAAATTTAAGACAAGATTCCTTATGAGTTGTTCTTATTGTATAGTAAAAAAAATCAAAAATCGTTAGTCTCAATTTTTTTTTATAAGTGTTTATAGTTCTAATTTTTGAAGTAGATATGTCGAAACTGCAAGTAATTTTGTAGTTGAAAAATCATAAAAAATGTTGTGTTTATATTTAAGATTAAAAAATTCAACACTAAGTTTTCTGTATGTTTTCCTTCAAGTAGCTATAGAGAAAACTCGAAGAATCAGTATAGGAAAATTTTAAGTGCATTTGAGTTTCAAATTTTTGCGAAATTGCGTAACAATAACGATTTTCAATATTTGTTATTACCTATTCATAATGTATAAGTCGTAAATACATTAAAATTTCACCAGTTCTTTAAATTGGCATTTTCTTTACACAATTTAATTTTCTAAATATTTCGCTCATTTTTAGGATTTTAATAGGCAATTTAAATATTAGATTTTGTTTATAAATATCGATAAACATTTTTTGGCTAAGTCAAAATATTTGAACATTTAATACAAATTTCCTCATAAGTTAGCCTTATACTGATTCAAAAATTATAAGAATACATCATATTATGTACAATTTTATTTTATTAGAATTTGAAGTTCAAATATTGACAACAATTCGTCAAAATCATAAATATTTGCAAATTATTTTGTAGGTATAATTCATAAACAATTTTGTATAAGCACTATTACCTATATTTATTTATTTCATACGGAGTTAACTCCATTTACAAAAAAACATATCAGTATACTAAATTAAAATTAAAATAGCATTACAATTTTTAATATATAAAATAATAATTAATAGTAAACATTTTTTAAAAAATATATAAAAATAATTCGACATATAATAATTAATAACAAAAAAATTCACAATCACAACCATATCGATAGAACATAATATATAATTTAGAGACATTAAGTAGCTAAAAGTTGAAAATTTAATATAAGATTTTCCATAAGTTTGGCGTACATTGTTTACAATAATTAGGTATAATAGAACTCAAATTTTGGTGTATTCAGATTTCTTGAAATCTTAAAATTCTCACTTGAAGTTATATCCTAGGCTGGCAAATCATCTCCGTTCAGGATCGCTTTTCGTGTACAATTATGATACCTATCATTCAGTGGTGTATTTAGGGGGCGGGTGATATGGGTGTTAGAACACCCCCCATGGCCCCATCGGCCGTATGTACTATGTTGTATTAGTTGTCTTAGTATTAGTATTATTTATTTTATGTGCTTTATAATAAAAAAGTTTTCTACAACTTACACATACTTATATAATAATTTATATCAATATACCTATGATTTGTGTTGATGTATTATGGGTGTTAGGGTTCCTCCCCCACTTTCCGTGACACTATTAAGTATTAAAACACCCCCGTAAAATGAATCCTATAGATTCGCCACTGCTATTATTAGATTAAAATTTAACACTCCTATCGGGAATAATTATATTGATCCACGCAGCATCTATGTACAGCAGAAAGGTACCCACTTGACCAGGCTTTTTTTAAATTTATATTAATTTAAGGCCCGGAATTATATGCACTAAAAACGGAAAGGACAAAATATAGTAAAATGTAATAGTCCCCCAAAAATATTTGGCTATTTGCAGCGTGCCAGATCTAGAGCATTTAACGCCCGGGGCTAAGAAAAATGTAGCGCCCTTATATAGTTATATAGGGTGATTCTTTTATCCTTAAACACTCATTATTTTGTGAAGTATTAACTTTTTATCATTTTTTTTTTCAGTATATTTTGTTTCATGCTTTTCTCAAACTGTATGAAATTTTTATTTTTTTCACCCATTTATTTAATAGTGAAACCACTATCAACTTTTTATTTTCAAATAGCAACCCATATTTAAAGTGTACTAAATTAATAAGGTTATTTTTTTTAAATTTTATAGTTCGAATTATCATTTTTGTTAATTTTTAGCGAGATACCTATAGCTTTTTAAAATTGGGCGGTCTTCGTATTAGTATATTAATATGAAATTCAGTATTTGACACATAGAGCGCGTCCGAGTATTTTCAGGGGGCTATGTCGTCTACAATTATCATTGTTTGTCCCGTATTGTCATTTATAGTATTTGATAAACCGCATCAAATTAGGATTTTTTATCAGGTAAGCGAAGAAATCGTTGGTCATCCGTCATCACGCGGTAGAATAGTGAATCTGAAATATGAAATAATAATAATAATAATAATAACATATAATATCTGAATGAGTCTGCACGAGATTTATATAGACGTACCAGTATCGGTATAAAGCAGCTCGATCTTATCTCCGTAATGTCGTTTCATAACGTCATAATGAAATCCGTACATTAAAACTTTACTCAGTTCCAGTACAGCAAATCCTATGTATATCGGCTTACAAAAATCGACTTCTTTATTATGCTGCGTGACGACCGAAAGATTTTCATTGTAAGTCGTGCAGTATTTGAACGTCGGGCGGTTTATCAGTTTCCGCATTCGGACTGGACACGATACAAGCTCCAAATCAAATCGTAAACGCATATTCTCGAAAGTTTTCCCTGCATACATATACATAGTTATCATGAAGTAAAGTTGGAGCAGGTTAAAGTTCAATAAAACATGTACAATTTATAACAATAACATACCGTACACTGAATTATTTAAATCCTTAAAAAACTTTTCTTCAAATTTAATTTTCGCCTGCTTCCGCAAGTCCGTGTTGAGATTAATGTACGGAGCCAGCCATGGGGATTGTCGGAACTCTAACACCCTGTGCGTCTGGAATTAACGGGAGGGAAATTATAAGAATCGTATTCGTATTTGTCAAATAATAATAATAATCACCTTTTCGACTACGACGCCATGGGTCATGGCCTGTTTTAAATTCATATAATGCACCACGTAGTGTTCTTTCCGCAGAAATGTGACCATCAACTTTCGGACAGTCGACCCGTGCGGAATGCTGGCGTGAGGCAAAAACGGCATATCGTTGTGGGCGTCGTGTAGATCCTCCGGGTATATTATATCCACTTCGTAAAATCTACCCACATCGTCCGTCGCGCGCATCCACTCTAACTGGGCCAGAGCGACCTCGGGATTCCCCGTGTACCGTACGAAATCTCCAATCGGCATAAACTGACACATCGCGTACCCGTACAAATTGTTTGCTAAAAAAATACGGAAAAACATGAATTAATATACGTGTACATATAATTTATATTTTATAATCACCATCTAAGTATATGAGCGACGTTTTAGGTTCGTCGGCATTGTATCCAGGCGTCTCGAGATTGTTGGCGCGCGCGTGGCGCTTGCTCGCCTGCACCAGACCACCGCGTGTACCAGACTCCAAAAACAAAACTTTCTCGAAATCAGTTAAAAGTTCAAGTTGAACTTTCGTGAACTTTAACATGAAGTCAAAACTGAATCCGGGTAACGTGAAGTAATGTGCGGGGTCGAGGTGATATGTGGCCATACATATATCCCTGAAATTCTCAAACACGTCGGCGCTTAACAACACGTCGACTTTAAAGTATAAATCGCTATAAGCGCCGAGTGAGGTGCAGCCGAAATGATTCCAGACCCTGGTCGCGTGACTATAATCCTCGTCACTCACGTGCGTCTCCGTCAACGCGCTGTAGAATTGGAACTTATCCGGTAGCGACGTAGCGTCCAATTTATCCCACGAATCTGTATATTCATACGGATATACGCCTTTCCGCGTAACCAACTCCATCTCCGACGGGGCGAACACTTTCGCGACTTCACGAAACTTATCAAAGTTCGCGGAGGTGAGGTTCTCCGCTAAGTGCGCCAAGCTCGACGCCATGAATCGACACGTGTCTACAAACCTAACGGAGAACGAGTTGTTAATATACTTCGAGAACGAAATATATTTCTCCTCGGTGTTCGCTATTACCGATATTCGATTATTGTCGCCGTCGCACGCCAAATTCGTTACGATAAAATGGGCGTCGTAGTTGGACAGATTATGCAGATAGCACGGTACAAAATTCGGTGTTTTCAACTAAGGTTGCACGTATTGCATAATGTTTTTAGAAAACGTCCCGACAAGTGGTCGTGGTGTGCAGTTTTACAATTGCGTTCGCTAAACGTACAACTGCACAAGTCGCACATTGTCTTGACGTCATGCACGTGACAATCCTCAACACTCATAATAATCGGTACATTTACTTCCTTATATAATCTTGCTATCTTTTTGGTCACACCGAGTACGTCGCTGACAAAGCGTTTGGTAACATCGTCCTGAGTAGCTGAACCGCGGAAAATGACCGGAGCTCGCGGTATGTCGAACTGGTCGAGCAACTCTGTCGGCACCCCCTCCGCCGCGACAACATGGTACCCGTAGCTCATTGGATGGTGTTCGTGTATCGCAGTGGTATTTTCACCTTGTTTTCGCCCCGTTTTCAGTAGTAGGGCTTCAAAGTCAGCGTATACCACGAACGGCAGGCGACCCGTCTTACACCACGCCTTGAATTTGAGCGTGTCTCCTTCTTTCGGCATAAGAGGAACAACCGGTTTGTGTGAGCCGCACAGTAAACGGTGGTTGGCCAGTGCCCTCTCTCCGTGTAATTTATATTTTAATGGGCGGTCCTCAAAACTGGCAAAGCACCGTTTGCAGTAAAATAATCGATGTTGGTGATTATTTTTTTGCGAACTGGCTAGGCGTGAAAAATTAGAAATGATCGCGTAATGATTCTTATTATCCTTCCCGGTAATCAGTAGCAGGTCAAAATGATTCTCCTTTTCTTCATCCACGATTCGCAGAGGGTACGCGACAGATTGTGTGGACGACTTTTTATTATTTTTATTTTTATTTTTTACGCATTTTCTTACGCCGTATACATTAACGGTCGTGCCGGGATTCGACTTTTCAAATACCTTTATCTCGGACACCGGAGTGGGGGTTGATAGTGCAGAAAAGTCGTATCGGTGTTCTTCCCTCGAATAATTCGTACCTACTCTTGTGCGATCGTTAAATACATGTTTGGCGAGGATCGCCCACTTGAAACATTGCCGGTCAATATTTTGTGGGTTGACAACGGCCTTCCTATTCAAAATACTTTCCGGTAACGGTAAGTACGACGATCCCCCCATGGGTGTGTACTCGTACACACCCAAGAGCAGTCCGTCGATACACGATAAGGAAAATCCACTATACTTTCCGGCGTAACAATCCTCTTCGGCCTGGAGCGCTGCGAAATCGCGATCGACCAAACGTTCGACATTACTGTCCCCGTATAATTCACGGGCCGAAGTTTTAAATGCACGATTTTGAGCAGAATTGTCCAAGTTCGGTATTACGTATGTGGCCTCTAATTTAAGATTGTATTTAATAGGGTTAATACGCACGCACTCGCGTAATTTTGTGATTAATTCGGACTCTATCGAATTGAGGAACGCACGATAACTGGCTACGTTATCAACGTTCTTCCTAAAATACCATACGATCGCCCGTTTATGCGATGACTCGATGTCGATAAAGCCCGGCGTATTAACCTTTTGCATACTCGCCTTTTTACGTTTGATGTTTTTACTAGTTTTTCCGTATGAGACTCGCCTTCCTCGACGGACGGTGGTGAAAGTGAAAGTGGAAGTGCGGTGGTCGCGGGGGATCTTGCGACTATTCCGCCGATGATAGCCTGTGCGGGTGGTGGGGAAACGATAACCGGTGTGTGGGGGGAAGATGATGATGAGGCTTGAGGCGGGGGAATAGATGTGTCCGCACAGCGGCGGCTAGTCGAGATGTCCGTCGGAGTCGAAATATCTGGTTGAGCGTACGGGGTAGTGGCGGGGGGTGCCCAGTTTATGACTGATGCGCGACCTAACATACATTATTAATATTAAAATAGCTACATTTTATTTATTTTATGAGAAAAAATTATTTACCCATTGAACCACCTACTCGTACAGCGCTGTGAAATTCGGGAGTGTTTTTTAACGATCTCTATTTAAAAATAATTTAATTAATAACCCTGATTTAAGCGAATCATCTATGTGTATATTACGGAACACTATCGATTAATATTCAATGTACTTACTATGACAATTTTGTACGTGGATGCTGAGTTTGTCTCGCCAGGTGAATATCTTGAGGCATATTCCACATGAAATCACCGATCCATCGTGAGTTTTGACATGTCTGTTCAAACCACGCTTATGAGCGTACACTTTTCCACAGGTCGTACAGTTAAACATTTTCGAGAATGTAATACAAACAACGTTTTAAAATAATAATAATAATAAATTGTAGACGAGACAATGAATATACGCAAGAACGTCGAACGTGTTTAAACTCTGTAGGCAGTGGCGCCCAACAGGGCGTTGAAGTGGTTCAAATGAACCAGGTAAATTTAGGATGGGTACCTTATAGGTGAGTCGGTACTTGGTGCTGGTTGTTAAACATTTGATAATTTATTAGAGTAACCTCAGAGCCCAGAGGCTCAGACTTGAGACATCAGAGTGACAGAGTTGAGAGTATCAAACATAGGCTTGGTATATTATCTACATACTCGTAAATTCAACTGTGAATTGTGATTCTACTAATCAACTATAATAATATAATAATAACTGATCACTGATCAGTGAAATCTGTTTTACGTAATTATTGTAATACAGTGCCATAGCTGCAGCACTGTTTATTTCCAAATTTATTGCAGATGTTTATTACATAAAACGGTAAACTAAAAACAGTAAAAACCAATAAGTTAGTTATTTATAGATTCAGCTATGATAGCAAGCTGAGCCATAGAGTAATATATTACTATATATTAGCCATATATTACTCTATGAGCTGAGCAGCGAGCTATCAATATATTATTATTATCGATATTAGTTTTGTATTAGTAGTCGTCATTTCTCATTATTCTGTTATGTAAGCATTTGACATATATTTTATATGTTTGTTGTATTTTTGGTGTTGAGTGACAAAATATTATTGTGTATTTGTGTATATAAAGCCATAAAGGTTAATTTGTCGACATTTGTTAATTTTTAAAATGGATGATACCTGTTTGTGTGGTAAAAAACGATTGAGTTTAAACTCAACTAATTGGTCTAGACATGTTATATCTTGTAAAAAAAAAAAGATTTGCTTTGGAAATTCAAGTATAAAATCTTTTTTCAAAGTTCCTGTTGCTTTTACTCGGTCAACATCATCAAATGGTATGTATTAGTGTATTACTTTATTACCTACGTATAATATTGTTTTATTCATTTTTATCCATTGTCACCTACTAATGTACCACAGAATAGAATGTACTATAATAGTAAATATGTACCTAGTTATTAATGTGTAGCTCGACTTCTAGAGTCGAGATTCAATAGATTTGTATATTTCTTTAGAAACTAAATATGATGGTAAATTAGATTTGGACACATTTGTTTTTGGGTCATGACTCACAAATGAAATTTAATTAATATTAATAGTAGACAATTTTACAAATTCCAATTTTTTTTATACATTATACATAGGTACAAGGTACATATATATAGTATGTTTTAGGTTATTAGTTATTGTGTACATTTTTATTCTATATTTTGTAATTTTATCATAATATTGTAATTTTTCTATAAATTCTATAAATTTGTTATTAATTTATATTTAACATACCTACCTAAAATAAATTAATATTATTGATGATATTATTTAAATTTACCTAATATAATATATAGGTATTGTATGATTTATTATTAATTATTAATCAATGTTGATTTATTAGGCTAGGCACTCTGATACTCACCATTTAGTTTTAAATAACAATATAATTTTTAATTTTTTGGTTAATTAGCCCATTTTATATATTTTATTATAATTATTAGTTGAGATGAATGAATTTGAAAAACCTGATAACCTTAACACAACTATTGAAAATTCAGGTAAATATAAATAAATTTATAGTTTATTAATCAATTTTTATTTGTTTTTATACCATTTTATATATTTTATTATAATTATTAGTTGAGATGAATGAATTTGAAAAACCTGATAACCCTAACACAGCTATTGAAAATTCAGGTACCTAAATATAAATAAATTTATAGTTTATTAATTAATTTTTATTTGTTTTATACCATTTTATATATTTTATTATAATTATTAGTTGAGATGAATGAATTTGAAAAACCTGATAACCCTAACACAACTATTGAAAATTCAGGTAAATATAAATAATTTTTAAAGTGTACAGTATTTATATTTAACGTACAATGTTTTTATAATAATATAATATGCATGTTTAGTACTTACTAATTTAACATTTAACTTTTATTTTTTCATTAATAATGTTTGTTTTGTTTCCTTTAATTTATAGATAAACCTGCAGACCTAGCATTTGACCTTATTAATTCGTTTGATCCTAAATATTTGTTGAACTCTAATTTGACACCAGAAGATAAAATAGCAATTATCAATAAAGGAGCTTTTCAACCAGAGAAGAATGAACTTTCAGAAGGAAATTATCCTCAAGAGCACGGGCATCGTTTTAAAACAGAATACTACTATAGAATTCTACCTAGTGGTGAACGAATCAAACGAGAATGGTTAACATTTAATCTAAGAAATAACCGTACGTATTGCTTATACTGCCTTTTTTTCGGAAAAAATAAACAAAATGCATGGACAATAGAAGGCTTTCATGCCTGGCAAAGATTGTATGATATTGGTATACATGAAAAAACGGCAGCGCATATAAATGCTTCAATCATAGTTAAAATGAAATTCATTGTTTACCAGTCCTTCCTCAGATATACGAATGTAAAGACTACAAATAGCAGAAAACAGAGAAATTGTAAACTCTCTCATAGAAGTTACTTTATTTCTTGGTCAACATTCTCTGCCATTCCGCGGTCATCGAGAAGGTTGGGATGAAAAGAACAAAGGTAATTTTAAAGATCTTACAGTACTGTTGAGTAAGTTTTCCCCAGCTCTAGCTGTGTATATAAGTAAATTGCAAACAAAAGAAAAAGTGAAGTTAATTTTTTATCGTGGAGGAGACAGAATCAACTAATAAGTTCTATAGCAAATGTATAAAAACATCTATAAATAGTGAAATAAAAACATCAAATATTTCAGTATTTCAATTGATACTACTTTTGACTTTTCTAGCGTGAACAATTAGCTTTTATTATACGTTGTTTCATTTGAAGAACCATCTCCTCTTATAAAAGAAAGGCTGTTATCTTTAAAAGAATCTCCACAAGCTAAAGGAAGTCAATTATTTTCTTTATTTCAAGATATTTGCCTTGAAAATAATTTAAAATGGAAAACAATGCTTGTGGTCAAAGTTATGATGGTGCAAACATATGCGAGGGCAGTATCAAGGATTGCAATCATTTATAAAAGAAGTAAATCCAGCTGCTATGTACACATGGTGTTATGCTCATCGGCTAAACCTAATAGTTGTTCAAGTAACTAGCAGTTCACCTGATTCTGTTAATTTATTTGGTAATATAGAAGAGTTGTATAATTTTATTTCTTCAAGCAAAAAAAGAGTGGCATATTATGAGAATATGCAAAAGGAAAAACATCCAACTGTTAGGGTAAAAAGGTTAAAAAGAGTTAACACTACGCGTTGGATGTCCTATTCAATGGCTCTTCAAACAGTTTTATCAACGTTTGATGTTATAATAGACATTAGACACATTAGAAAATATTAAAATAACTGACTTATCAGATTTTAAGGTATGTTCCAAAGCTAATGGTCTAATTGATTTTTTACTGACAGAAAGATTTGTTGTAACAGCAGTTTGTTACAGTAAATTATTTGAAATATTAGACCCACCGACTAAAATGCTACAATCGTCTGATATAGATCTATTAGGGGCAGCAAATTGCATTCAAATGACTCTAGATAAAATAAAAAATATGAGATCAGATAATGTGTTTACCAAACTGTATGACGAAGCAGTTGATTTTGTAAGAAAATCAGAGTTTGAATTTACTCCTTTGCCTATTAAACGAAGTAGACGGAAAAAAATTATGTCGGACGAAATTAATCCTGATCATGTTATCACTGATCCTAAATTTGAATATAAGGTTAATACATATTTTTCAACAGTTGATGCCGCTATTATTGCAATTAAAGAAAGATTTCATTCAACAGGACAAAATTTACTTAGAGATATTTCGCTTTTTTCAACTTCTCGTCTCCGACAAACAAAAAAAGATAATTCTTCGTTACCTAAAGACGCCTTTGATACATTTTGTGAAATTTACTGTAATTTTATCAATAGCTCTGATTTGAAAAGGGAATACATCCAATACTCAAACTCGTTTTTTGAATTTGAAGAATCTGTAGGTTTTCACAAAATTAACATACATGAAGAAAAATATGAAAGTGAAAATAGTGAAGGCAATGAAGATGAAGACAATTCTGGAGAAGAAGAAGGAGAAACAATAGTTGGTAATAAACAATATTTACAAAATGTGGGAACATTACTTCATTTATTCCAAGTTTGTCATAAATCAGGCTTGAAAAACGTTTTTCCGTGTTTGTATGATGCGTTACATATTGCGAGTACATTACCAGTATCCAGTACAACACCGGAAAGAACATTTTCAAAACTAAAAATTATTAAAAATAGGTTGAGAACTACAATATCCCAAGAGCGCTTGGAAGATTTGATGCTCATATCTTGCGAATCTGATATAAATATCAATAATGAACATGTCATAAAATATTTTTCTGAATTTAGCACTGTTTTAAAAAAATATTTAATGTAAAATCAATATTCATCCATAAATTATTTTGTAACTTGTATATAGTACAATAATATATTGATGTGTTATTAAAGCTATAAATAAATTATATAATTTTTGTTTTACAATTTTTACCCCCGAAGTTAGATTATTATTTTGAAGTTTATCAATGCATTTTATTGAATAATTGATTAAAATGTGTGTTTAGATTAAAACACTTGAAAGATAGATTTTAAAGGTATTTTCGTGATTGAAGAAGTCATTTGCGAGCGAAGCAAGCTGTTTTGGTAGAGTTAAAAATGTTAAATTTGATTGATGAATAGGTAGGTGGGTGGTTATTGATTTAACCATTTGAACCACATACTTCATAGGTGTTGTGCGCCACTGTCTGTAGGCCGTCTGATCTGTATACGTCGGGACCGTTGGCATTTCGATTCAATAACTATTCGGGCGCTAAGAAAAACCAGCGCTATGTTTCGGGGTATATTATACGAGGAGTATGTGTTATATATATGTATATAAATTACACACGAAATATGCAAGATGTGTTAACAATGACACTGGTGGCGATATCATACCACACATCTGTATGGTCAACAACGACGCGACAGCAGCGGGGGTGGCGTCGGCGGCGGTTATCTGATAACGAGGAATAACTGCTCGACATTGAATTTGCTATTCAAATATTTTAATTCATATTATTTTTATTACTATTATTATTATTGACGCGTATACACCACGCGCGAACTATTACCATGTATACAGCCGTCAGTCGTCAGTTACTGTGAGACCTTTACACTGGCCGCAAGTGTCTTATTCGCGATCAGACAACTAAAACGAATTGCATGCGATTTTAAAACAAATATTTTTATACGTTGTATTAAAATGAATTTATTAAAATGTTCGACTGATTGCCGATCACTAGTGCGTTTGGTACACGAGAAATCGGATCCGGAATATCCCCAGTATACAAGCTTTTTATCGAGGCTGAAAACATTCGATTCACACCCGCCTCGATCGTATCAAGATAAATATTCACTGGCTGAATGCGAATTCATTTATTCCGGAACTAAGGATTTGGTACAATGTTACTACTGCGGCCTATTGCTGGTGAATTGGGGGGAAAATGATGAAGTTTGGCAGCAGCACGCCGTGCATAACCCTAAATGCGTATATGTGTTATTATATAAAGGCGCTCAATTTATTACGAATGTTAAAAATGAATTTAATGATATTCGTAATAATCGTGGTAATAGTAATGACCTAGTCCATATATGTAAAACGGAATCGTATGATGTCGTCGGATAATATGCAGTTTATTCATGTCGGATATAACACGATAACCTGTATAATATATTTTTATTGAATAAACATCTAATTATACTAAACAATTCAATCGCTTTAGTATTTGACTCCGTATCCTGCTAAAAGTATGCATGTATATATATGTTTTACACATTTATGTATATGTTTTTATACGTATATGTATATGTTTTATACGTGAATGTATATGTCTTACACATTTATGTATATGTTTTATACGCGAATGTATATGTTTTACACATTTATGTATATGTTTTTATACGTATATGTATATGTTTTATACGTGAATGTATATGTCTTACACATTTATGTATATGTTTTATACGCGAATGTATGTGTTTTACACATTTATGTATATGTTTTATTCATGTATGTATATGTTTTACATTTTTATGTGTATGTTTTTATACGTATATGTATATGTTTTATACGTGTGTGTACTCACGGCGCTCGTGGTAAAAGTGGCGGGGTTTTAGCGTGATAACATGGAGATATCGCACGGATGCGAGGCGAAAAAACCGCGTCAGTCCCATGTACGGATAGATGGCGCCACCGTCGAAGATAAGAATGATAGCGTGATAACACATATCGTATTTAGCAGCAGCTGATACGGCTGATACTTGTATTGATTAATATTTATTAAATAAGTATAATAATTGTAGGTACAGAGTTTGGAGTTTGGACTTTTAATATAAAATAAAATATATAATAAAATTCCCCATTTAGTAATGATTGAATACAATAAGACTTACAGTATATCTATGTTCAGTTTGAATTGAATCTTATAGTAGGTACATACTATAGAAATAAGTCATTATTTAATAATTAAAATAAGGCATCCCATTTGGAAATTGTTAATTTTAAAAAGAATGGTTATAAGATATAAAAAAATTTGCTTAAATAATTAAAAAATGTATTTGTTTTTATGCATTTTAAAGAAAAAATGAAAAAATCTATTATGGTATCTAGATAAAAATATTTTCATCTTTATCTTTATCTAGATAAAAGTAAAAATCATAATCTGAATCTGAATCTAGATAATTGTTTACGAAATTATCTTTATCTTATCTAGATATTATTTTTGTTATCTGGGCTCAACACTGAATATAAACATAATGTAATCCAGAGCAAAATACTATTTTATAATTACTGTAGTAATCAATAAGTATAGTCGCATAGATCAATAATATTAAAAATAAAAACTTAACAGTATTAGGACATACCTAAAGGTATTTCACGTTGACGAATGTCATATAAATTCAAATAAACAATAAAACGACATTCGAATAAAAATTTAAATTAACACTGTAATTATACAACTTGAAAATAACAAAATTGTTAAACGTTGTGCATAATGCATGTAATAACAAATTATGCCAAATGCCAATAAAACTCAAAAAGTTATGTAACGATTGTTACATATTTATTTATAAACATAATAATATTATACAACCGTAGGTACATATTATATACTTACACATATTATATATTATATAGTATACGTGCATATATGTATATAGGTATATATATGTATGTGTATCGTAGACCAAAACATGTAAAATATATTATGATGAATGTACATTATGCCCCTCCTGTGCTGTCTCATATTTAACTATTGTAAAGCTACGGCTAAATAATAATATATATAAGAGACAGCCAGTTCCCCGCGTTAACACCAGCGAACACGAACTCCAAGCCAGCCCTACGACTTGTAAATGTTTTATTTAGGTAAGAATAAACTTGATGATATATTTATAAGTATTTGGATCAATCCACATTTATTTGTACCCTGAGTACCATTTGCTCCCTAGCTACGGTTAACTTATATTCAAAGGAAACCAACTTCTTCCCTGAATATCACATATTTAACGGGTCATCCCCGACCACGTTACAGTTAAAAGTGATGATATTGATACACACACATACGTCACCGAGTATACCCATAGATTAAACATACATAGATAGCCAACGCCGTGTGATCGTTTGGAAATAAATATTTCATCGGAAATGTACCCAAGAATATTTAGTTTGTACCCGACTCGTTAGAAGCGCTAGTTTATTACCAGCTAAATCGGGTACGACGGCTGGTCGCGTCCGTCGTCCGACACTCCGGCGGCCGGTGCGTACAGCGTAATGCTTAAGAGGATTTTCCAATATTAAAATATTATGTTTAATCCAATACCATAATGAATAACAAACACATTCATTTATATGTGATTATATATGATTATATATGGAATATATTTCAAAAATAGAATTACGTATAATTATTTCATATTACCTACGTCAAAACATTCAGCATTGTATGTGTTGAGCTTAATATTGTCATGCCTTTAAGAATAATATTATGACTCAATCTACAAATTAAAATATAGTGTACTTTTACGACTAGTGGTAATTTGTACTCCAATACGTATTTTTTAATTTATACATCATTATTAATAATATTAATGGCTAGGAGAAATAAATGTGTATTCTTTAACTGCTCTAAAAGTAAAATTGAAGAACCTGGTTTAACTTTATTTCATTTTCCCAAAAATGATCCTATTCGAGCACAAGAATGGGTTAAAAAATCAGGTCAGTAGTGTATTAGTATAATAACTATAATTCAATATTAAAATAACTTTGCTTTATTCAGTTGATTTATTTAAAATAATAAAGTTTATATTTGTTAAATTATTAGTTGAGATATTATGTACACCAAATTTGAATAATGATGTACTTAAATTGCGATAGGTAGGTATCTATATACGCCTTAGTGTACATTATAATTAGGGTTGTGAATTTAATGCACTAAAAAACCTTAAAAAATGTCCAAAAAATGCAATAAAATATGTAGGTAGGTACTTAAAATGCAAAAATGCAGTATAAATTGCCAACAATTATAGTATAAAATACACCAAAAATGGTTTTTAATTTAATTTTTATATTTATATTGATATTATGGGATATTACACATTAGTTTATTAGATTTTACATGCATAAAAATGTGTTTATTCAATAAAAAAAATAAAAATGTTGATTGAATTTGAATTTCATGTGAAAATTTTTTAAAAAATTTTAAAATTGTGTAAAACAAAAAAAAAAATTTCAAAGATGTTATGATTGGCAGAATTTAATTAAAACTACCGGAAAATTAACTAAAAAAGGAAAAAATTACCTAAACAATAAAAAAAAAAATGCAAAATAATAACTCCATAAATCGATTAGTTATTACATAATTCAAATTATGTACTTACTTCCAAAGCTACGTTTCACAATCACAAAAAATGCACCTTCTTACAAACTCGCAGCCCTAATTATAATGAAAGTTCAGTACAAATTGCTTTAGGTGATTCATGTACGAATCAAAAATGTAGTATAATTCTTTTTAAACTGGGTAAAGTTAATGTTATTTCCATATTAACTATATAACTTGAGTTAATTATATTATTAACTTGGCTGCATTTGATGTATGATGTATACAATGCATATTTTAATAAGTTTATAGAACCTAGCTATATCATAGATTTATATTTATTCAATGCATATTATATATATTATATAATTTTATTTTATTTTTATTTTCTAATTAAATTTTTTGTGGTTTTGTTTCCTAAGGAAATATTGATTTAACTATTTTAACTCATGAAGAACTTTCTGCAAAATATGTTTGTGCTCACCATTTTTCTAAATGTGACATTAGATGGGCAGGCAATCGTTTCATATTGATAAAGACAGCTATCCCCAAAAAATATAATATTGACAATTCTTCTTATGAACTGCATCAATCTATATCATCAACACCATCACAAACAGATCCTTTATCAGAAAATATTCTAGACACTGATGACAAAATAGATTTACTTGTTTTAAAACCGACACACGCATATTTTAAAAAATCACCAAAAACACCAACAATTTATTTTTCTCAAAAAAATTCAAATAAAACTTTAGAGGAAGAGATTAATCTTCAAACTCCAATAAATGCCCATAATAAAAAATCAGCAACACCTAATTTAACACCTTCTTCAAGATTATTTATACAGGATATTATAAATATGCCAACTCCAAAAAAGTGCCAAAATTCTCAGCTTACAAGTTTCCCCAGTCATGAAAATTCTGATAATACTGTTGTTGATACACCAACTAAAAGGAAAATGAGAAATGTGATAGAAATTAAAAAAAAAATAATAAAATATAAATCATCAACAGTATGCAAACTACAAACAAAACTGTTTAATGCGAGAAATAAATTAAAAATTGCTAACAAATTAAAAATAAAATAAATTATAAGAGTACTAATTCTAGAATACTTTCTGAAATGCAAATGTTTCGTGCAAATAAATCTAGACGACCATGGTCAGTTGAAGAAAAGCAATTTGCGATTTCCCTTTTTTATAATTCACCTGGAACATATAGATTTTTAAGAAATGTACAAAACATAAATTTACCTGGTTTAAGTACTATTAAAGGATGGATCGGTAGTTCAAAGTTTTCACCTGGTTTTGTAAATAGTTATATGGAACAAATAAAAATTAAAGTTAACGCGATGGACAATGAACAAAAATATTGCGTCATTGCTTTTGATGAGATGTCCATAAAAAAATATTTGGAATATTCTAAATACTTGGATGTAGTTGAAGGTTACGAGGATTTTGGACATAAAGGAAGAAAAGACAAATTAGCCTCTCAAGCGCTATTATTTATTGCCCGAGGTTTAAACTCAAAATGGAAATTACCCCTTGCATATTTTTTATCTGCTTCATCAACTAGAGGTCTTAAATTGAAGAATTTGATATATGATGTAATTGAAAAAGCTTTAGAGTTAGGGTTAATTGTTACTGCTGTAATATGTGTCCAAGGTAGTAATAACTGTGCTGCTCTAAAACAATTAGGATGCAACAAGGAATCTCCTTATTTTAAAGTAAATGGTAAAAGAATATTTTCCATACTTGATATAACTCACATTTTTAAAAACTACAGAAATAATTTTTTTAAAAATAATTTAGTGGTTGATGACTATGAAATATCATTTAGTGACATAAAGACAGCTTATGAAATAGATAAAATGAGTGGAACAAGTAGAGCATTGCTAAAAATAACAGACAGTCATATTAACCCAGGTCCTTTCCAAAAAATGAAGTGCAAACTCGCTCTTCAACTTTTTAGTAACACCGTAACCGCTGTTATCAAAACATGTGTAACTACAGGACAGATTAAGTCAAAGACAGGTGCAAATACAGCTAATTTTTTAAAGCATATGAATGATTTGTTTGATTGCTTAAATAGCAAATGTTTGTATAGCTCCAATCCTAAAATGTGTGCATTATCTGAAGAACGATCTAGCCAATTCCAATTTTTAAATGAAGCAAAAACAATACATGAAAATATAAGATTAGTTAAACCTAATACAAAATATGGGTATCGTCTACCGTGTTTTGATGGTTTAGTGTGGTAAATTAATAGTATAACAATGTTATATTTACAACAAAAAAACTTGCAGTTCAGTTACTTCCTAACATCTAGACTCAACCAAGACTTTTTAGAAAATACTTTTGCAGTCTTTCGACAACGTGGAGGATACAACCCTAATCCTACAGCTCGGATTTTTAGATCTACGTTTAGTATTCAAGCAAAAAACAATTTATTTAAAGCATCAGAATTATCGAACTGTGAATCAGATATGGATTCAAATTTATTAGCTCCTACTTCTGATTCTGATTCACTTTTAAGTAATGTAAATAAAAGTGATTCAGATTCAGATTCCAGTAGTACTTTAGATGATGATGAGTCATTCACTAATACTAATGATAATCTAGGAGAAAATTGTGAGATATCATTAGAAATGTGTTCGAATGCTTATTTTGCTGGTTATCTGGGAAAATCTTGTTTTGATCATTTTAAGTGCTTCAAATGTGTTGATAAATTTTTAAAAAAAGATGAAAACTTAAATTTATTTGACCAACATGTATTTTTAATTTTTTATAAAAATTATGAGTCAAAAGAAATAGATTCAAATTCATGTTTTTTAAAGAAGACTACAGAAACTTTAATAAATTTTGTTAAGAATGCACAAATAATATTGAAAAAACTGGTTGAACAAAACCACACAGAAAAATATTGCACGCTTCATAAATAAGCAAATAAGTAATAAGTATTTATTGTCCTTTAATTTAGATAAAAGCTCTATTGAACATTTTGATTATTTATTAACTAAATTAATCCATGCCAAACTGTTAAAAGATTTTAATTGGAAATCGAAGCATTTGAAACAAATTAAAAATACATCCATCAATACATCAAGAAAATTAAAAATTTTAAAAAACCTTTAAAATCTATAACACTATCTACATATCAGTTTGAAGTATCCATTTATTTTTTATTTATATTAAATATTTTTTTGCTTTAGTTGAATCTGCAGTTTATTTGAATCAAGTTAAATCTTATTAGGTAGGTATAATTAGTATTCATTATGAATATTATATTAGGTATATTATTAATAATATGAAGATATATAATTTGTTGATTATTAATTTATATATTACATTACATTAAATATTGCTTACCTATAAATTATATAATCTAATATTTACATTAATAAAGTTCATTACATATTGTTCCATTTTTCTTTTGTTGATTTTAGTTCATTTCAGATTCTAAGCCTAGTGATGAATGTATTGATTTTATTACATGTGTGAAGTTGGGTGACCAAAGCTAGGTGACTGTTTTTCAGACGAATAGTGATAAGAAACCTTGTATGTGTTGCTGCATTATGTTTAATTCCAGGCGCCAAACATTTATATTACCATTTCTAAGTTACTTCACCGTTATAAAACACAAGATGTCGCACTATGTCATGTAATAATTATCTGTTTTAAAAGTATATTATAAATAAATATTACCACGATAATTATACGCTAGATTTTATATGTTCTTTGATAGACTGAAATCTACTGTACATCATAGACTTATTTGTGTCGAATTCGCATAGAAATTTATTTATTTCATCTGAATAATATTTGCCTTCTTTGTTTGATTCATTCAACAGTTGGTGGTTAACATTACACTTGTCTCTCATTGTATTAATAGCATTTTTAGTTTCTCCTGTACTACATGGAGACAACAATATTAATGAAAATATTTTAAACCAATTTTCAATATCCTCCAAACTCTTTGCATTAAACAGTAAACATATCCATCGATAACATTATTTCTTTTCATCTTTTCTACAGTCTTATTGTGATTTGTCTCAGATTGAAAGTATGTATATACATGGTTTACTATGATTTTTGTGTAATGATTTACACAGATGTTAATGATAGTAACATTAGACCCATCAAAATTTTCAACCAATACTCTGTAACACCAGTTAAGATAATCAAATATGGAATTAAAACCATTCCATCCTATACACAATGCATTCATTTGTGCATAACTGAAATCTGTCACTATGTTTGTGAATACAGGCCAAGGTAGTTTGTGTTTCAAAACAAATGCTTTGAAAGCGTTTAACCATTGTGAAATTGCAACTATATCGTGTGCTGAACTAATCATCTCTACAACGGCACACGTTACACTCGAATTCCTAGGTAAAGGTACATTTACCACTAGAACATAGTAAAGTACTCTTTTGGTGTTCTTGTCAATTTTCCTGACCAATGTACCAGTTGCATCCAAAAACCAGTTACTGATTTTTGATTTTTAATTAGTTTTTTTAGTATGTCCAACTGTTCTTTACTATAGCAGTGTACAGACGGTATACCTACATGCTGTACAAAGTTGCTTTCTTTATCGTTACACATCAATAGAATATCATGAAAATCATCTTTATCATAATCATCAGCAGTCAAGGCCTCTGATCTGATTTTTCTAATGACATCATCTGATTTAATACCTTGCAAATTGCCACAACTCAATTGAGTGGGTGATGCCAAGTCAACAGTTCTAATGCGCTTTCTGAACATAATAGGATATTTTGTTTTGTCCAAACGGGTTTGACTTTTGAAGTTTGTATAGTTCATAAGGGACCATTCTTCAAATGAAAATTTGAAAGATCCTTCAAAAAACACAAAATCATGGTTTTCATACTGTTTAGGAAATTGATTTTTTGTTTTTAGAGGTAGAACAATGCCAGACTTTACAGGTGTTTTCTTATAATAAGCATTCCTGAGGGGGCTTGGTACATGTTTTCCGTTTGTTATTTTACTTGGGGTAACAAACACAGATTCATCATTCATGTTTTCTGGTAAAATTGGAGTACTACTAGGTATTAATGGATCTCTCTTAGTTTGAATGAAATCAATTTCTGCCGATGAATTTGTATATTCAAATGATATATCATTGTCATTATGCCAAAGTTCAGACTCTGTGTGCACAGTATAAGAAGTACAATTTTTAAAAATATCAGAGTTTTCATTAAAACAAAAACTATTTGTATCAATTATATTGTCTGTGTTATCCATTTGTAAACACGATGATGACAGATTGAAATACTTTTTACATTGTTTGTACACTTTATATCTGTTAACTTTATTTATTGTAACTTTAATGTGTCTACATATGTTGGATAGAGTTGTGTAATTATAATTTACAAAATCGTTAGCTGTGTAATTACAATACTCAATACATTTTATTATTTTATTATTATTAAATTCTGATTTATTAGCTATAACATCACAGTTCATAGTTTCAATACACTTTCGAAAAGATGAATTTTTTCTTTTAATAGCATTCACTATAGATTTTTTCAAATTGTGATCATTACCTTTCTTAAAAATGGTCATGCAAATATTACTTACACAACTATCTGAAACCGAGACATTCTCAAAATTTAATTCTGGATATTCGGTGTTAATATAATGAGCTACCTCTTTCAATTTATCTTTTAAACTCATTTTTAACCTTATAAATTATTACTTACAGTGTCTGAAACAGTAATTCTTAGACACTTTTGATTGTCTGAAACAGTAATTCTTAGACACGTTTGATTGTCTGAAACAGTAATTCTTAGACACTTTTGATTGTCTGAAACAGTAATTCTTAGACACTTTTAATTGTCTGAAACAGTAATTCGTCGACACTTAAAGCTGTCAGAGTCTATACTCCTTGGACAGCTACAACAAACTACAACTAAAACTAAAAAATTAAAATTAAACGAAATAAAAAAATTAAAATTAAATGAAATAAAAAAATTAAAATTAAATGAAATAAAAACAATGTTAAAAATAAAACACAATAAAAAATTAACATTATTATATATTTATAACAATTAAATGTTTATAATGAACACTGTATAATAACAAAATTGAAAACACGAGGAATAATTCGAATATTAAATATTTTTAACAATTAAATGTTTAGAATTAACACTTGAAGAATACCGTAGAAACACCGAAGTGAATTCGCAAGGAAAAAACTGCGGAAAACCAAATTGAAAGCGCGAGGAAAAAATCGGAGAAATACAGAATAGAAAACTTGAATAAAAACCTGGATCACTTGCGCCTGAAAATACATACATTTTAATTAATGTAATTAACAATAAATATTACTGCATACAATAATATTTTACACTTTAAGAAATCATCATTAAACTTGTGACAATGCGACACTGACACACATGTACAAATACAACACAATGTTATAAAAATACAAACATATTAAAAACATCATTATTTTAAATTGAAAAAAAGTATGAATCGTTAACAAATTATTATTACTAGGAAAACAAACACTAATTTTAATAAAAATCTTCATATTGTACAAATATTGTAATACATGTGCTGACGATTGTCACTTTTTCAAATATTGAATATTTAAACAAAAAATATTAGACAGGTATGATTTTAATAATTAAAATAAGGATTTAAGCCTAAAAAGGATCCAATAACACTGAGTGATGATAAATTAAATATTGCTATCTTGTGTATAATAGTGAATGTAGACAGTAGACTGCATGCCACCTGAAAACAGATGAGAAAAATAAATATATTGAGAAATTATATTCTAAGAGAACAGATTATATTTACTTGTTTCTAGACCCTTCATAAATGGAAATCTTGTCATTCAACTTATTTTGCAACAGCTTGTTGATTGAAATACTCAAAACATAAACACTCCTTCAATGATTAGAACTGTGACTAGATATTATGATTCATACCTATCAAATAATAAACTTTATATAAATATTTTTGTCATTACTTCTGGTACTCGGCAGTACCAATTTTTTTTACAATAACAAAGGTATTTCAAATATAAACAATCATACGTCTGGATATGACGACATACACTTAAGCATTAATTATATTATATTATATAAAAATTTATCAGCACCTACAATAATGTTTATATGTATAAAATATTAATTTTATTATTTCTATAGCTATTTATTGACAGAGAAATACATAAGTACTTTTATATGAGATGTTAATATTGAAGCCAATTAAAATCCAGAATCAATCTTAATAATTAAATGCATTAACTATTTAAATAATGTAGGTATTGATTTTAAAAATAATTTATTATAATATTTTTAATTGTTTGAGTGTATCTAATATAATTAGTAATTAATATTGAAAAATATAAATCAAATACAATATTACCTTAAAACATAAAGAAACAGTTTCTGTTATTTTTAAACCTGTTAAAATCATTAAGATTATTTTTTTAAGTTTATAGAATATAACTTGAATATGTAATACATTAGTTTTCTAAGCTCAAAATGTCCATCCATCTTCTTAATGTGCCTACAATATATCTAATAACTACATAGATCTCTGTAAAATATTGAGGGAGGCTCAAATAATTGGTATCAAACAGATAATGTAGTTGTGGATATTTTTCGTTTGCATTAACAATCATTATGTGGATAGTTAAACGAAATATTACAATGCACTTAAATAAAATACAACTAGATAATTAAATAACTAAGAAAATACTTACATTTCCAAATAATGGTTATACCACAGTATCTTTAAACTTTTAAACAACATGTCAACGTATATTTGTTAGAACTTAGTACGTGTATTATATTATGGACTATGGAGAGATTAATAAGTTATAACCTAACTTTCTAGTTTCTATTATTATTGGTTTGTTACAAATCATAATGGTATGATGACAATATCATATAAATCATAATAAGATAAATAATGATAATGACAAATTTCTGGTACAGTATTGTCTTAATCACTCGAATCTCAAAGGAAATAAAAATGTATTTTTTGAGTATTATACGACACAATTATTATACACAGAATATAATATAAATAATATTATATAAACTTCAAAGGGTAAACAAAAATTTCAGTATTCAGTTATCGAGATTTGACTGCACTAGAAAAGGCTATAACAGATAGCGTAATAAGTAATATTATACGCGTTAAGAAAAAAAAACATGGTTTTGTCAAAAACTCAATTTGTTATTACAACATTTTAAATTGGTTCTGAGATTTAATGTGGAAAAAGTGTTTGTCCCTGTGCCTTATTTATAGTCATTGCAAATGTTAATTTAACGGGAAATTGAATACGTTTAAACTTAAAAGGTAAATCTGAGGGTATAATTGGTATTCTTGGTATTAAAACAGTTTTTCCATTACCACAGCCTGTTAATATTATGCACTCTAGAATAGTACATTTGTGATTGAGCGTCAAACCTAGATAGAATCAAATCATTTATTTTGTCGACTTGCTCATTTGTTGGTGAAAATAAAAATAAAATAGCCCTTTCTTGAAACCATTTCAATGATTTAGAAGATATATTTTGAATGTTTGGGTACACGTTTTGAATCAATTTTGTTATAGTGGGTACTGAATTACAGAAACTTTTAATATTTATTTTATCATTCGTTGCTTGAAATTCTCCTTTGCCTATTTAATCAATTAAATAAATAGTAAATAATTTAATAAATAGTACAATCAATTACGGCTTTAAATGATTAACTTCTATTAACAATTGAAAAAGTACATAGGTAACATAAAACGATAAAGTTTCAAAACAAAATGAATAATGTGCCAACTATTATATTTGTTTACTCTAAAGTTCTCAGTATCTATAATAAAAAATGTATATCAACCAGAGTATAAAAATATATTTTTTTTCGATTTTTATCAATATTAATCGATTTCGAGCCCTGCTATTATCGATATTTGTATTATTATTTATATTATATTTTTATTTTTATTTTTATCTGCTAGAGGGCGCCACCGATGTAACTCAGTTTTTGTCTCTAAATCTATAACTCACAGGAGTTAGGTCCATAATTTATGCTATAAACCCGCTCCCCGACATTCTCTTTAATTTAAAAAAAAATAAGTAAATAAGTAGTTTCGGAGATTAGCCCGGACAAAAAAAAGCGACTTAATTTTATAAAGTATATATATATATTATACATATGAAACCACAAAATAAATATAGAATTGAAACATTTCTTTTTGTTTACATTTAAGTCATTTAACACAAAACAATAAATTACCAATTCACTTCACTACATATTACCTATTAACCTATTTGAACCTAACGTGTGTTAATAATAGTGGCAGCGTGACTTGAATCTTTAGTTTTTTAATATTTTAGCAATTTTTTTTTCTACAATGTCAAAACATCTTAGTGGTTCAGCAAAAAGAAAAATAAAGCTACAAAAGGAGGAAGAAATAAAGAAGTTACGAGGTTCATTAAATATGTTTGTAATAAAGAAAAATGTGGATAATGCTGGTAAATATCTATTATAAAATACTGGATGGTTATTCAGTTATTAGTTATTTTTTTTCTTAATTTAAAATCTTAAGAACTATTTTATTATTTTTATATTTACCTAGTTATTGTATTATTACATTCTGCATACAACTGTAAATAATATTATGTTATTTTTTTTTTTTATATTTTAGTTAATAATTGTCAGTGGCGTGGCGTGGGTTGTGAATGAGTGTAAGCAGTAGTATATTTTAATTACTCCCCCCCCCCCCACAGACACAATCACTGATACATACAAATTATAAGTTAATTTAGTTATACATTTTACAATTTTATTTAAAAAAAACACATCATAAATAATAAAAACATTTTATTTATATATCAAATCGATTCTTCTTGTTTTTTTTAGTGAAATCATCAATTACATTATCATAAAATGAATTTTGATTTTGAATTGTGGTTAACAATCGCTTTTCAATTGTCAAAAGAGACAGATCTGAAAGTCTATTTTGGGACTGGGAGTTTCTGAGATGTGTCTTTATTCTTTTTAAACAGGAAAACGAGCGTTCAGCTCCTGCACTTGTGGCTGGAATAGTTACAATCAATGATGCTAATTTTGTAACCTGTGGTAGGCTATTTGATAAGCCAGTAGATTTGAGATACAACCAAAGTTCATGAATGTTACTTTATGAAATTCAGTTGATGAGTATATAATAGATAGTTCACTTCGTAGAATTGCAAAATCAAAATATTCACCATATTTATCTTTTAACGAGTTCATTGCATTTGTAAGAAATTTGTTGATATACTGTTCAAAATTTGAAAAATCTAATAAAGAAAAAAAAGTCAATTGAGTTATCTCTGTAAATCTTTCATTAGTTTTGAAATTAATACGTCGATGATTTCAAAATAGAGCCTTCGGTAATTTGTTTTCTATCTACAGATACTTCAGCCACTCTTTGCTTTTTGATCTTAACGGTAAATCTGTATGATACTGTTCCGATTTCAACCAAACGCGTTCAAAATCATTTTTCATATTTTTTAATGGTTTTTAAAAAATCAAATTTTTTTTATTACAATAAGTCACATCAAATATTTTTTTTTGTATTATATTAAAAAGTATTGTTGCTTGAGGTAAAATATTTCCAAATATTATAAGGAAAAATTGAAGTCAAAATCTTGAATTGTTTGACAAAATCCTTTAGCGCACAATAATGTTTCACTATCCCATTAAGTCTACTATTATAATTCTATCGTGTTGGAGCCACAGACGGAAATCTCTTTTTGACTTCTTGATCAAGTGCATGAATTCTTTTTGTTGATTTTGAAAAAAATGATGAAAGACCAGAGAGCGTGGTGAAAAATATTTTACATTCCTTTATATAATCAACAGATTGTTTTAATATTAAATTTAATTTATGATCATAACAATGTACAAATATCGCGTTTTTACATTTTGAGCGAACTAATATCTGTAAACCGTTATGTTGTCCTGACATGACGGCAGCTCCGTCATATGTCTGTGCAACTAATTTATCTATGCATTTATATTCATTTAATAAACGAAAAACATGCTCAGCTAAACACTTAGCAGAGCGATCATGACTGACATCTACAAATCCCAAAAATCTTTCTTCTACCCCTTCATTAGTCACATATCGTAAAATTGTAGATAACTGAGATTTGGACATAATATCTGTTGTTTCATCCATAATTATAGAAACAAAATTTGTATGTTCAATTTCGTTTTTTATAGTTTTTAATAAAACATTAGAAATCGATTGAATGAGATCATTTTGTATGTCCCCGGAAAGTCAAGAAAAAACCGTAGATGTCGATAGATGTCCACTTAATTTTGGATCGAGTGTACCCATTAAGTGTATTAATTCGACATAATTTCCCCTGTTGATAGATATAACTTGTTCGTCATGTCCACAAAATGAGAGCTCTTGTTTTGCCAAAAAACATGTTGCATCAATTAATCGATTTAAGACGTACCTATTATTTTTAACAGACTCATTATGTTTTTCGATACTTTGTTTATATGCATCACTAAGACATGTTTCTATTCTAATATTACCAAATTTCTTTAAAGTAATTAGTGATTCAATATGAGAACGATTTATTTCGTGGCGATATTTTAAATTATGATAGTTGTTTAAATCACTACAGCCATACTTAGACCAAGTATTTGATTCATGCGAAAATAAAATACACGGCCAGCAATATAATTTTTGCGTTTTTTGACAACCAGACAACCATTTGTTAGTATTATAATGAGAAGGATTAAAGTAACGAAAATTGTTTTTACATTTTTACCCTGTTTATATGCATCCATTAATTCGAATTTACTTGATACGTATTGAATCAATTCGTATTAGGATACAAGTATACATGCACATCTAAAACTGTATTAATATAATACACTTCCACCAAACCAGTTTACGTTGCATCGTTTACATACACAGTTTAAACCGATTTACCTCAATTCGAATTAATAATCTAATTATTTCTTTACCATGAAAATATTATTTATTCTATTCCATTGACGGCATGGCGGACCAATTATAATTTATATATCAGCTGATAATTCATAATTTTGATTATGCGATAACAAGGTATTTATTATAATTTATACTATTTATAGCTATTTAATATTATATTATTATATAGAAGCAATAGAACTTTGTTGATTGTTCAGTATTGAATGTTATATTGTTATTACTACCTATTTTGTTAATTATTTTATAAAACAATTAACAAGTCATGTATTCTTCAAACTATTTGCAATTATTACAAATAGTGGAATTACTGCGACTGAATTTAAAAGGACAAAATAAAAGACGTAACAGACTGAGACGCTTAATTATAAAAAAGCGAAAAGATTTTAAAATCAAGTTTTGTGATGACTTGAAAAAAATGAATATGCAGTATTGTCAACAATTACTTGATAGCTCTAGGTTAAGTATTGGACCATTATTAAATGGACCACGAATAAGAACGTTATGGATGAAAAAACGTTCTAATGACTGGTGGCTGGAAATTGTTAATGTACAGTTTATAAAAGAAGACTGGATTGAAAATTTTCGGATGACAAAAGAAACATTTGAAAAAATTGTTCAGTATGTTTTTATTTAATAAATAAAGGTCTAAATCAATATATTATGCAGTATAAATTTGTGATTTATAATGTTGTTATACATTTAGAGAACTAACAATTTATCTTCAACCAAATAGTTTGCCTGTTAGAACGCCTGTTGCAATTGACAAAAAAATTGCAATGACTATATACAAATTGGCAAGTTGTTGTGAGTACAGGGTGGTAGGAAATGCTTTTGGAGTGCACAAAAGCACAGTTAAAAAATGTTTTTATCAAGTGGTAAAAGCTATAAATACTGTACTTTTATCCAAGTATGTGAAATTTCCTGATGAAAAAGAAGCTTTACGTATAGCAAATGCCGTAGAAAAAAAAACTGGGATGGTACAGGTAGGTACAGGTATTAGATATAGGTACCTAAATAATAAATCATAGAGACAACTATATTGTACCCCTGATAATTTATACTAAGTATAAATTTGCTAATTTTTATTTAAACTTAAGGTTATTGGTATGATAGATGGAACACACATTCCTATATTAGCTCCAGTTAATGGTAGATTAGACTACATTAATAGGAAGGGTTGGACCTCACTCATTTGCCAAGCAGTGGTAGATCATGAATACAAGTAATTAAAAATAATACTAATATATTATAGTAATAGAAATTGTATGTAAGATATATATATATTATAATATATATATTAGATAATATATAACCTAACATTTAGGTGTATCTATAATTATTTTATTTAACAATAGGTTTACTGATATATGTTGCAAATTTCCGGGAAGTGTACATGATGCAGCTGTTTTAAAAAATTCAAATTTATATAACTCCTCTCATCTAAAAATTCCTCAAATTACAAAAAATATTGATGGTATAGATGTACCTTATTTTTTGCTCGGTGATCCAGCATATCCACTCCTTACATGGTTAATGAAAGGTAACAGAAATACTTAAAATTTGTTATAACATTTTCTAACACTAAAAATTGACTTAATTTTTTTAAGGATATACTGGTAGTGTTAGCATTGAGGAGGATAATTTCAACACATATTTAAGTTCGGCACGTATGGCAGTTGAAAATGCTTTTGGAAGCTTAAAAGGTAGATGGAGATGCCTACAAAAAAGGATTGATATTCACCATAGTTTTGTTCCATCTGTTGTATCTTGTTGTGTTACACTACACAACATTATTGAATTGCAACATGATCATTTTAATACATCATGGTTAAGAAATGTCGAAGATTCAGATGTAGTTTACCCTCAACCCACAACCCACACAACAAATCATAGAGACATAAGTTTAAATGTTGATGATATGAAGAAGATTAGAGAACATTTAAAAATATATATGGTAAACAATTACCCATTAAGAAGTTCTTCAGTCAGGATATTATAATTTCTATTTTTTTTTTTTTTGTATACTTATAATATGATATATTTCTAACTTTAAATAAATTATGAATACTATTAGATATGCATATTCTTTTTTATTTAAGTACAATTTATTCTATTCAATCTCAATGGAAATAACTTGACTTTAAATGTACAAAATACTTAAAACATTAATTCTAAATCAGTTCGTGTTTGACTCCCGACCGAGCAACACGTGTGTATAGCATTATCGGCTTATCGCAACCCGCATTTTTATCTTCCGATAGAAGTGACCCAACTCTACACTAAATCGGTAATATGCATTCACTTATTAATAAGACAGATAATTTTTATATCTAATACAAACTAAATACGTATATTATTCGGCTTTCATGCGCAATGAACAATTCTCAGCCTAGCACATCGCGTTTAGATTCGCAAACCCTCACTAATAAACTATCTCTAAATGATAAATTATTAGCTTCTAATAAACAACTAACACAAAACAACAAATCTAATTCTACCACTCTATCTCAAGCCATCTCTCAACCCATCTCATCGTATTCTCCAATAAACAACTTCCAAGGTAAAAGCTTCGCAGAAACAACTGCAAATTCCTACACGCCAAAAATGGAACAAGCCATAGTAATGAACTCTGTAGAAGGAATTAAACAAATCCAATATATAATTGAGCTCAATAAAATTACTGATGCCTCCACCATAATATCTGCATCACGCATATCTAATAACCGGTTCTGTGTATTTCTTAAAAGTCAACAAATAGCTAATGATATAATAAACAAACATTCGGCCATATATATGGACAGTATCGAAATACCGATACGGAAACTAATAAACCCATCTAAACGCATTATATTATCAAATGTATATCCCGCCATTCCTAATAATATTATCATTGAAGCACTTGTGAACCTCGACATAAAAATAACATCTCCGATCACCGCGCTCAAGGCAGGCTTTCAATTAGATCAATTCGCACACATCACAAGTTTCCGAAGACAACTCTACATAAGCCCCGAAGATTTCTCTAAACTCCCCGGATCGATCGCTATTACCTCAGATAATACCACCTACCGTATATTTATTACCGACGACACTGTTACTTGCTTCCTATGCAAAAGAACAGGCCACGTATCATCGTCATGTAAGATGTCATGTACCAGCTCAACCTTACCCGAGAACACGGGCACCTCAAACAAACTAACAATCACAGATAACATTACCCTACATACTACTGTAAAACCCCCGGATACCAATGAGAAACCTAATGAAAGTCAGACGTCATGCACTAATTCATCCCTACCTAAAAATATGAACACCCTAAATGATGACTCAAACATACTCTCCACATACCACTCAACTTCCGAGATAACTCCTATTACAAAGGAGACGCTAAGTCAAGATAATGACACAAACATGCTAGACATAAATTATACAAACACATCGGAAACACAAAATCACCAAGTCAATAATAAAAGACCTGCCCCCGAATCCACATGTCCCTCATCCCCACTATCACCTCTATCCTCTTCTTTTATATGGAAACACATGATATCACACAAGAAAAAAATAAATCTACTAAAGAAAAAAAAATAATAATTAAAAAATCAAAAACCGATCTAGATCTACTTCATCCACACGTAGCAATACAGATAAATTAGACGAACAACTTGAACTAGCATCTGAAATTTTTCTTATAAATAAAGTTTCATCTATCAACAAAGATTCTCTCAAATACATACTTGAAATTTCTCAAACAAAAACATAAATATCCATGACTTATGCAACCAAGTCGGATCAAATGCAACCAATATACAGAACTTAATCGAACAAATTAGACCCTTATTAACAGACCGCAGCATAAAAACTAAAATAACGAAACTATCAAACCTCCTTTTCCAAAGCATTCCTCCTCCCGAATAATATTAAAAAAAAAAAAAAAACTACTCCTCTCTCTATGACCTTATTTATACAATGGAACATCAACGGTTTTTATAAACGTTCTGCCGGCATCAATCGCATTATATACGATTTTCAACCCTCAATACTATGTCTCCAGGAAACCAACCTTAAGAGTAGTCACTCAGCAAGTATCAAAAATTACACCGGCTATTTTAAAAACAGAACCGACGCTCTCAGGGCAAGTGGTGGGGTAGCTACCTTCATCATAGACACCATCGATTCTGAAAATATACCAATTATCTCTGATCTCGAAGCCATCGCAACTTTAGTCAAATTTAAAAAACCTTTATGTATATGCAACTTATACATCCCTGATAGCAAATTTTATCTAAGCAACAATTAAAGAATATTATTAAGCAGCTCCCTAAACCATTCGTCCTTTTGGGTGACTTCAATAGCCGCAATACCTCATGGGATGCAACTACACTGATCATAGAGGCCATATGGTCGAAGAATTTTTAGAAGAAGAAACACTCATCCTACTTAACAACAATGAACCTACTAGACACAATATCTCAAATGGAACCTTTTCTGCAATAGATCTGACAATCACTAGTACCAACTCCACTACTTTATTTGACTGGCAAGTTCTTCCAGCCTACAGCGACAGCGATCACTGGCCCATTGGAATCCAGTATCAAAACCACTTCGAGGGGAAAAAATGCTACACAAAATGGAACCTTAAAAATCCTAACTGGGAACTCTTCTCTGAAAAAATTGAATTCGAATTAAATCAAAACTCATTGGACTTTAACTCATACGGCAATCAACTACAAATGGACTCAATAGTTAAACAATTTACTGACATTATTATAGAAGCAGCTAACTTATCAATTGGACTAAAAACATATAAAAACATCAAAAAATCTGTTCCGTGGTGGAACAAAGAATGTCAAGATGCTATTAAAAATTATAAAAAAAGCCTTAACCGATATAAAAAAACTAAATCAATCATTGATCACATCCAGCTTAAAAAAAACAGAGCTATAGCGCGCTTTACCTCAAAAAAAAGTAAAACATTATCTTGGCAAAATTTTACGTCATCTATAAAGCACAAAATTCCTTCAAACATCATCTGGAATAAAATCAACTCCATCAGAGGCAATAAATTCAACACCATCCCTGATATCCTCCTGTATAATCAAGAAAAAATAACATCCTCACAAAATGCCTCTGAAGCCTTCGCAAATTTTTTCCATAAAAACAATAGCGATGAGAATTACAATTCTGACTTTATAACCCTCAGAAACTCTTTTCCAGATATTCCCATATCTTCAATGGACCAAAACAATGAACACTTCAACAAACCCATAGATATCTCAGAACTACTTGCTGCACTTCAAAGCTGTAAAAGCAAAAGCCCCGGCCCTGATAATATTCCGTACTCTTTTATTAAAAATCTTCCATTAATAGGAATTAAAACATCCTTCAAATATATAACAGCATATGGTCCCAGGGTTTTTTCCCTAACCAATGGCGCCATGCTTATGTAGTTCCCATCCAAAACCTAACAAAAGTAAATTCGACATCGAAAACTATAGACCTATATCATGATCAAACAACTAAGTAAACTATTAGAAAAAATAATAAATAAACGACTTATCTGGATACTAGAATCAACCAAACTACTTACCAAAGAACAATGCGGCTTCAGAAGAAAACACTCTACATTAGATGCATTAACTTCATTACACACTGATATTTGCTCAGCGTTCAGACGTAATCATCACTCATCACGATAGCCTTGGACATAACAAAAGCATACGACACGGTATGGAAAAAAAGAGTTCTGACAATTCTCCATTATGGAAAATAAACGGCAACCTCCTCAAATTCATAAAAAAACTTCTAGCAGAACCGTACATTAGCGTCAAAGTCAACGATAAAATCTCATCACCTCACACCATTGAAACGGATTACTCAAGGGTCGTACTTAGTGTCACTCTCTCTTGTGCAATAAACAACAAGAGTAGGATATAAATAGCGGTTCTGCTGCCCCCGCGCACCACCCCCCCGCCCTCGTCTCGTCCCTGTCTCGTCCTTCCCCCCCCCCACCCCGCCCACGTCTCGTCCTTCTACTACGTCATGTCTCGTCCTCCCCCCCCCCTACCCGCCCACGTCTCGTCCTTCTACTACGTCATGTCTCGTCCTCCCCCCCCCACCCCGCCCACGTCTCGTCCTTCTACTACGTCATGTCTCGTCCTTCCCCCCTCCCACCACCCCGCCCTCGTCTCGTCCTTCTACTACGTCATGTCTCGTCCTTCTGCCCCGTCGCCGTATGGATCGTCCCCCCCCACGCACATCTCCACCCTCACCACCACCTGTTGTCATATATATTATTGTACATGGCATATTATTGTACACAGCATATTATTGTACACTCCATATTATTGTATACATATATGATTTTTACATGCAATCTGTATATATTAAAGCCCTTATCCCTACTTAATAATTTTCACCCCCACCTAATAATGTCTCGAATTTAACAAACACTTGCCCCTGCACCTGCAGACCATCATTCAGTCTATCTTCAGCCTTATACTATTTAACACTTGCACTTCGCGACCGTCCTCTAAGTCTTTTTTCAGTGTTTATTATTTTTATAAGTGATTTAATATGGCTGGCTCAATCGCTGATAACACTTCCTTCTACAAAAAGAAGACATATACTTATGTACCACCGTCACCACCAGCTGAACTCATTGATTCTTTAAGCTATACAATCGACTTTGCAGCCCGTAAGTTTTTACAAATCGGTATTGATCCTAGTGAAAAATTTCAAGTCGTTGTTCATGTGTTAACTTCTTCTCGGTATGTGCTTATTACTGTTGATCTTATGAAAAAAATATTCTCATATATGGGAAATATATTATCGTTCATATTAGCCACACCACATAAGTATAAGCGAATAATATTTTATGAAGATGAAAAAAATAAACTATCGAGTATGATGTACAGCGGAGAAAATGTACTAGTTATGGAAGCAAAAAATCGTGAGGGCTGCAGAGTGTTGTTGAATCGGGCGGATCTTATGCGTCTTCAATATCTTGAAAAATGTATATTCGAGACCATCGTGCGAAAAGAAGTATTTTCCGTTCCGTTAGTTATGAAACAATATCATGAGATTGTTCAGTACATAGACAAGAAATGCGCTCAACAAAAATCATCGCCGAATAATGTTCATGATATGGTAATTTTCATTAAGAATATACAAGTCGATGGAGTAGTTAAATCTATACCAAACTTCAGTAATCAAATACAGATGTGTGCAGCTGAACAATTATCCGAATCTTTGCTGAACCAGAGAGCGAACAACTCACAAGAGGTAATTAAAAAAAATATATTATACCTTAAATAACAATATTTAATAATTTTTTTTTTTTTTTTAGTTTTTTAATAAAACGAGGATTATTTCACCTATCTCATCGCCTACACCTATGTCGCCACCTGTTTTGTTGTCACCACCGCCATCACCGATTTATGCAATAAAATCATCAGTTGATGAAAACGATGGACCGTCATTTTTCAATATGCAACCATTATCGGAAACGGGTGACTTCGATTCCGCCGTATCGGAATTGCATTTAGTAAGACGTAAACTATTTTAATTTTGTGTTATTTTGTGTAAAATAAAAAAACATTATATATATATATATAAAAAAGTTTTTTCATTATTAAGTTTACAATAAAATAAAATAAAAATAAAATAATTATTAATATTAAGTTTCGCAATAAATATTTACAAGGTTCTTTAATATTTATAATAAAAAAAAAAAAAATATTTACAAAAATAATATTTACAAGGTTCTCACTTCACCATTAAATGGATTATAAGTTATAATTTGGTCATGTAATATTAAACAATAAGCTGAAGTGGAAGCAGGAAACGGTGTATCGGTTTCAATTTCAATCCTGAGGTCGACAGTTGGCGTTTTTACGTTATCGTTCTGTCTGCTCATGTCAACAATTATAATCGGAGATAGATTTTTGAAATCAGATCTGGACAACAGAGGTGTAACATTATCATGTCCATAGTAAGATTTTTGAAACTCGGTGTATGCGTGGTATAATGTACCGATCTTATTCTTGGTAAAGTCGCATTGGAAATCTTCATAGGGAAATACTTCAGCGTTTAAATAAACTTTCAAGTTTTTAATTTTACAATGGTCAAAAAATGACATTGATTTATTTGAGCTATTTTTCCTATCAGTTTGAAATCCAATGATGACATATCGCGGTTTTTCCAATTTGTTAGATGTTTTTACTTTCCAAGAATGCGATGTGTTTTGAGGTAGAAACGGATACTCACACAACTCCCACGATCTAAACGCACAAGTTAGGGGCTTTTGATTGTTTACAACTTTCAACAATTTAATTTTTTCTTTATCACTGACTTTTACAATAGGCATTCTCCACAATATTTTTGTTATGTTTATTTTAACGTCTTTTAGTTTAGATGCGTCTGTGACAACTTTATTGTTTTTGTACTGCTTGATAGCATTTATATCTATCGAAGCTCTATTTAATATAAGTTGTTGATTGCAGTTTATTAAAATACGTTTATAATCTTCGCAAAAACCAAACAAATCTTTAAGAGCAATACAACCGTTAAACATATCACCTTCAATAAAATCTTTATTAACATTTTCAATGTCATTATCCCAAGCAGCGTTATGATGTGATGTAATATTCGATTTATTATAAGAGCAATATCCTTTTAATGTGGTTGTTATACCTGGATTAGCGAGTTTTTGAATTTGAATACCGTTTATTTCGTATTTCATTTCGGAGAAAAGAAATGCAAGTCCGTTGTTTATAAATCGAATGTCGTCAGTTATTTCTGCAGGTTTGGTTATTGTTCCTTCGATGTAAATATAACTCTCACACGGTAGAGTATAAGACTCTGTGTTATGTAAAGCGATACGCACTTCATCGTTATTGGAGAGGGCTGACGTAGAATAAGGTAAAAACGAGTGATATTCAATTTGAGTTATTCTGCAATCATCGGTGTATCCAGCCGTGACATCTAAATACACATCGTCCATATTAAATAGCGTTTAACGAACGTAAAAAAGCTAAATTTTTTGCTGTTAGACAATGTCGAAGCCCTCTCTGTTTCGAATTTTTCTTTAGAGTTGTTGTCTTGTTAGTGTTATTAACACGACTAACGGGTTTTACATATGTAGTCCTATATATATTATGAAATTGTATCGCCATTTTATCACAAGTCTTGAATTAATAACCGTATCGATATCGGTTCTCCTCGTAGATCGACTAACTCGTTGTTTTGATTTTTTAAAGTTATACTCGCATGTGTTATAGATGTAGAATTAAGAGGATAAAATACCAAATGTGTTGGAACCTCTATTATTTTATATCCCGGAGGTACATTTGGATAAAACTCGTGTATTGTATGGCACTGCTTTCCGTTGTTGAATGAACCCATAACTAGGTTTGATTCGATATATATACAATTTGTCTTTGTAATATTTACCAGCGTATCCGATTCGTGATGAACGTTAGCATTATATATACGATTTTTGAAACCCAACAATTGTCCTATATTGTTAGGCATGGTAAAATCCACAGTTTCGTTACAAATCATTGAACATTTTAATGTATTATTATCTGCTCTAAGCTCGAATAATGTATCCGTATTATGTAATAATTGTTTTATTACCATTTCAATTTCTGACAACTCATAAGAGCCTGTAGGTATTGTATAGCTAACAAGTGCACCATTATAAATAAAACCTATTTTATTACACTTTTCGTTTACATTAGGAATAGAATTATTTGTTTGAAACCCCAACACACAAATCTTAGCATTTTTACTGACTTCTATAGGGGGGAAAAAGTCGCAAGACAATTCACTCGAGTTTCCGGTTAAAGTTATGGTGTACATGATAAAAATTGTAGGCACAAGTGTCCGCAGTTTGTCGTATTGTATTTTTGATGTCTGTCGTAATTATATTCAATATTACACCCGTTGAAATATTTTTGTAGTTCTAACGGCGGCGGCAAATTTCCAAAACTATCATAATATTTAACTTGTTGTCCATTTTTTTTATACGCTACCCAATGCGTACCTGTACCGATTTCGAGATCTAAATTAACTACGGCCGACTCACGATGCTTAATTTTCAGAGGCAACTTGTCCCTGGAAAATACACCAATGAAATGAGGTATTTTCATCATGTCAGCGTATTTTATAATCTCATAATCATACAACGCTCTATCGGGTAACGTAAAAATTAGTTTTTTTGTCGTTTTTCTAGCTTTCTTTACTGACACCCCTTTGTAAGGTGCCAAGTATAAACCTTTACCTTTGACAATTTTATAAGATCGCCCGTTGTGTGGCGTAAGATATAAACCTTTTCCTAAATGAATAGGTGTGTTTTTACCGGAATTTAAATCATTTACGACTTTTACTATGTTACCGACGCCGCCGGTAAGCGCGCCTAATGCCGATAAACCGGCAAAAATAGGTATTAAAGGTAAAACACCGCCCTTTTTAGGTATAGGTATAATTCTTGGAGTTTTAGTTTTCTTTTTTTCTTTTTTTTGGCAGCTGTCAGACATGTTTTTATTAATTTAGTTATATTTTTTTCATTAATTTTATTTTTGATCGATTTTTTAGCCGCCAAAACCACTTGTTTAAAACCGCAACCACCGCCAATCTTCCGTTTAGCCTTCATAGCTGTAGTAACCAACCAGGACGCAGCTTTTTCTTTAATACCAGTGTCTTTAGATTTAAACACTTCCCAAGCTTGATTTTCTAATATTTTATCAGCTTTATGTCTATCGTTCAGCGAATTACTTTTATCGTAAGCTATATCATGAGCTCTTGCCAACTCGTCTAATTTGTTAATACCTCGTTCACCACGTGCTAATCTTTCTTTTAATTTAGTACCAGGACCAGCAAATCTGTAAAAAAAAAATAATAAATAAAAATATTTATAATATATGATTTAATTATATAGCGACTTACCTATATCCGGGTAGATGTAATTCCACAGGCAAATGATTTATAACCGAGTTAATGAGACCGGAACCTTTATTGCTGTTTCGCTTACGAACGCGAGACATCGTGTGACGCTTTCAAGTTCATAGCACAGGTATTTATAGTGAAAAATGCGATTTATCGAACAAGAGAAAAAATTATGTATTTATAATATTGATACTCCGGATACAATACAGTTTAGGCATGGTGAGCTATTTCCAAACACTATACGTTCGTTGGTGTTGGGCAGTTCTGGTTGCGGTAAAACAAATTTGATATATTTTTTACTCGTTGACGAAAACGGGTTACGATTTGAAAACGTTTACATATACTCTAAAACGTTAGAACAACCAAAATATAAATATTGAAACGTATAATCGATGATATTGACGGTGTTAACATTTTTACATTTTTCGAGAATGATAAGGTTATTTCACCTGAAAAAGTTTTACCAAACTCTATATTCATAATGGACGATGTTTTGGGAGAAAATCAGCAAGTTATACGGGAATTTTTCGCACGCGGACGTCATAATAAAATAGATATATTTTATCTGGCTCAGAGTTATTCAAAAGTACCTAAACAGTTGATCCGAGATAATGCTAATTTAATAGTATTATTCAAACAAGACGAAACTAATTTAAAACATGTATACAATGAACATTGTTCGGGTGATATGACATATACACAATTTAAGCATTTTTGCGTTACATGCTGGAATCGTGATAGATTTGCATTCGTCGTTATTTGTAAAGATAGTGACCGTGATAACGGACGTTATCGTTTTGGATTTGATATGTACGTCGTCGTTATATAATGTGATACAAATAGAAAATATTAACATTTCAAACGCAGTCATGAAGGATGAAGGTAGTATATTAGATGAGTTAGTTAAAGCTAAAGAAAATATTAAACGTAAATATATCGAATTAAAAACTGGTGAGGCAAATGTTCAACAATTATTGTCACAAACTTTTAAGCCTATCATCGACCCCTTAACTAAAATATCAGATACAAACCATTCGACATCAATCGAGAAAAATAACAACGAATCGAATTTTAATGAGAACTATCAACAAGAAATTGAAAATTGGTTTCACTCTGCTGATTTAGATAAAACCTATGGCCCGAAAAAACTTTCAGATGGAAATATTATTTTAGGCGAAAAAGAAGTTAAATTTATCGAACAATCTATTGTAATTGATGGTAATAATTATCCATCAACGCCGGGCCTAATCCAGTTATTATTTTTGAAAAACCCACTTATTTATTCCGATAACGATCTAGAAGTATATAAATCTATATTAATACAAACATCGGCACATTTGACTTTAAAAAGTAAAAAAATCAAAAAAACTGGTTCTAAATATAAGGATATAATACGTAAATTATTCCCCTCTGGCGGTCATCTATCTATGAAATTACAAAAAAATAACTTAGTGTATTGGGATAATCCGAATGAGTTAGTCGACCGGCTAAGATTACTTTTAGCTTCGAAAGCTGCTGGTAATACAGGTGTCTCCAATGAAATAATATCGATTTTTGAAGAATTATATGAAGCTGGGATAATAAAACGAATACCTAATGTCTAAACGTGAAATCGCTATTGAACTACACAAACCGTCACGGAAAAATTTCGTTAGACGCAGAGTTAACGTACATGGAAAAAATGATTTATGGCAGGCTGACTTGGTGGAAATGATACCGTATTCAAAGAAAAATAAAGGTTACAAGTATATTTTATGCGTTATAGATTGTTTTACTAAATTTGCGTGGGCTATAGCATTAAAATCGAAAACTGGGAAAGAAGTCACAAACGCAATGTCTAAAATATTAATAGATAGAGCACCGAAACTTTTACAACTCGATAACGGAAAAGAATTTTACAACACTAATTTCGATAATCTGATGGCCAAATATAACATACACAAATATTCTACATTTAGCATCATGAAAGCATGTATTGTTGAACGATTTAATCGTACACTAAAAGAAAAAATGTTTAGAGAGTTTACGGCACGTGGCTCACATGAATGGATTTCAATTTTACCAAAACTGCTTAATGAATATAATAATTCAAAACACAGAACTATAGGAATGACACCAGTGCAAGCAGATTTAAATCCTGCGTCAGTGACTATAAAACAACGTGAAATTAATAATGAAAAAATTAAATCAAAGTTGGTGATAACGTTCGTATCAGTACACAAAAAGGTGTGTTTACAAAAGGTTATTTGCCCAACTGGTCAACTGAAATATTTGAAATTATTAAAATAAATAAAACATTACCTGTCACTTATCAGTTACAAGATTATACGGGTAAACCGATTGCCGGTTGTTTTTACTCGGCGGAAATACATAAAACCGAACACCCGAACGAATATCTGATCGAAAAAATTATACGAAAAAAACAAAATAAAATGCTTGTCAAGTGGCTTGGATTTGATAACACACATAATAGTTGGATAAATACACGTGATGTTAAAATATAGTGTCAGTCGTATTGTAGCTATGAACGTGTTTGGAGGTTCTCAAGCTGGTGAAACTAAAAAAATTATATCAGATATTCAGTCAAGTAATAAAACATTACAAAATGAAATAAATAATCAGCAGCAGAAAGAAATTCGTAACATAAAAATTAATATTGCTCATCTGCTATCGCTGGAAAATCGCATGTCGGAGCTGTTTAATAATTATATAGAAACAAATACATCAATTTCTTTTATACTTTCTTCTATAGACAGTGTAAATGCCGAAATAAAACGCATAACGGGTATATTTGATGAAAATTCTTTACCGAATCATGGATCATATATTTCAGATTTAAACACTCGTTTGAAAATCATCGAAGAAAATTATATTAAGAAAAATTAATTTTTTTTTTTACATAATATACTTTTTAAAAATAATTTTAGTCATGAATGTGTTTGGTAGTTCACAAGCTGGTGAAACTAAAAAAACTATTTCTAAACTCGATGACTCTATAAAAATAATTAGATTTGAATTAAATCAAAAAATGAGTCAACTTGAAAATAACACTAAGATTATTGAACTAAAATTATCAAATATCGAACAATTAACCGAAAATTTAAAATTTAAAGTATCTGATCTCGAAGATAATGTGGACTACATGAAATCTCAAATATCTGACCTTGTAGAAAATGATGCAGAAAATATGGCTGAAATTAAGAAACCTAAGGAGTGAACATAAAAATATTATATTTTAACACTTATTATTGTAACATAATATTTTAACATTTTATTATTGTAACATAATTTTTTTAACATAATATTTTAACATTTTATTTTTTTAACATAATTTTTTAACAAATATAATAATATTTACATTTTAACATTGTTTTATATTTACATTCATTTTATCCGAAACATACTACAACATAATTAATTATATATATACATTATACATCAAACAAATAACATGGTTTTATAAATAAACAGTTTACAAAAATGGAGGGTATAACTATTCCTTTAAACATTGTACAAGCAATTTATATAATTCTTTATCTGAATCTGTCCATGACTGTCCATCAGGATACAACAGCAAATCGAGTCCAGGCCAATACTCAGATTCATCATTTCTATAAAATTATAAGTAAAATTAGTAAAATTATTTTTAAATATAATTATGATAACTTACTCTATACAATAGTGTCCATGAGCTAGTGTGTTTATTTTATCATCTAGCACAACCCGCTTATCATCATTATAACTGTTGTACGTCAATTTATTTGTTTTGATTGTCAACAGCTTGTGCTTAAATGATCTAATAGACACATTTTCTGTGGTCCTCTAAAGTCATGTGATTCTTAAAAACATGACGTCGGACCCCCTTAGCTTTAATACTCTCCCTTCCTGCAGTATCGGACGTATTTGATGAGTGAATCTTATAGGCATAAGATTTCGCCCTCAACGCACAAAACTCTGATATAATATCACCCTTTGACTCGTCAGAAAAAAAACCTGGCACCTTTTTACGTGCTGTTGTATAGCACGGATGGTTAGATGGCAAGTCTGCCGTGTCTAACCTATCCATCAAGTTTGGATTTTCCAACAAGTCAGAGTAAAAATCATCAGTCATAATGTGATACACTAGTGAATCTGTAATAATGATATTAATTAATAAATACACAAGAGAATAGTTTTAATATACATTTACCTGTGTCAGTATACATAAGCGTAATGTCTTCACCATAGTGCTTCTGCATCACATTATAATGATAATCATACATCAAAGTTTTGCTAATGTCCAATACCGCGAATCCTATAGAAAATAAAAATAAAAAATTTATTGATCAATGTATAATATAAAATATAAAATATAAAATATAAAGTAAATTTTTACCTATATATATAGGTTTATCAAATTTGATTATTTTATTTGCTAAAGTAACAGCGCTAAGGGTATCGCTATATCTTGTACAATGTTTAAATGTAGTTTTATTTATCAGTTTTTGGAGTCGGCGCTCGCATGATACCAACTCCATTTTTATTTCCTTGCGTTTAGATTGCATCGTTTTCCCTGTAAAAAAAAAAAAAAGTTGAAAAAAAAGTTGAAAAAAGTTTAACAGTAGTTACCAAAAATAGCATTATTCATGAGCTTGAAAAAATCTTTTTCGAAATCATTTCTGGCCTTCTTTCTCATATTGGTATTTAACTGAATATACTTAGCCAGCCAATCCGACTGGCTAAACTCCAAGACTCTATGTACCTATAAAAAAAAAAGTTAAAAGTTAAAACATTTATTTTAAAATAAAGTAAAATTAAATGTTTACCTTTTCAACTATCAACCCGTTATCGATTGCCTGCTGCAGATTCCTATAATGCACAATATAGTTTACCTTAGGCTCAAACGTCGCCATAAGTTTCCGCACTTTTGAGCCTTGTGGTATACTATTTTGTGGTAGGAATGGCAGATCATTATGCTTATCGTGCAAGTGTTTCGGGTATGATATATCTACTTCGTATACACGGCCTCTAGCCGATTTGGGAGTTAAATCGCTCAAACCGTCTAAATTTGGCTCAACCCAGTTAAAATTACCATACGGCATGTACTCCGACATTGCATAACCGTACAAGTTGTTACCTATTAAAGTTTAAAAAATTGTTAAAAAAATGTATAAAAATGTATATAAAATTATACTTACAATCTTGATACACCAACCAAGATTTCTCCTTCGTTTCGTCATAATTCGGGGACTTTAAATTATTGGCTTTTGCATATCGCATGCTCGCTTGAACCAGACCACCACGAATACCTAAAAATTAATTATATAAATTATTATAAAAACATTTTTTACAAAAATAATATTGATGTACTGACCATTCTCAAACATCAGCAACATATCGTAATCAGACAAAAGTTCTAATTTTTGACCTGTATACTTTAACATCGCGTCAAAGCTCAGGCCTGGTGCTGTGTAATAGTGGGCTGCGTCCAAATTATACGTGGACATGCAAACGTCACGGAAGTTTTCAAAAACGTCGGCCAGCAACAAAACATCGATTTTTAAATATAAATCGCTGTACTCGCCCAACGTCTTGCACTTGAAGTTGTCCCAGACCGCCTTCGCGTGCTTGAAATCTTCCTCATTAATCCCCGACTCGGTTAGTGTACTATAAAAATCATCCTCCCCCGGTAAACATGACTCATCCAACTTGTCCCAACTATCTGTGTACTCGTACGGGTAAACACCTTTCCGAGTAACAAGAGGCATATCTTCGCGGACAAAATGTTTAGCTGTCTCACGGAAGTTTTCGAAATTTTGTGTAATTAAGTTTTCAGCCAGAGACGATAAACTAGACGCCATAAATCTGAACGTATCGATAAACCGAATAGTGAACTTACTACTTATATGTTTTGTAAAAGATATAAATTTCTCTTCACTATTCGGAATAACGGATATGCTTTCAGTATCAAATCCAAGTTCAGTGACTATGAAATGCGAGTCATAGTTGGAAAGATTATGAAAAAATACCGGTACAAATTTAGGCTGTTGTAACTCTAAGTTACACTTTGAACACAAAGTTTGCCTAAATTTGCCGTTCAGATGATTATGATCTCTAACTTTTTCGCCACTGACTAAAATACATTTACACAAATTACACGTATTACACTCTTGATGTGTTTTTTCTTCCTCTGCGGTCATGGTCAAAGGAATGTTAGTTTTCATTAACTTTTCAATTTTCCAACTGACCGCAACTATAGCCTCAACAAAACATTTTGCTACGTCCTCATGTTGTTCATCGCCTCTGTATACTACCGGCACTGTAGGTATTTCATATTCTTCGATGAGCTCCGTCGGCACGTCATCGCTTGCCTTAACCAAAAATCCGTAGCTCATCGCCTCATGTTTCTGAATAATTTTTGTATTTCCACCCTTTACCTCGTCCGTTTTCACTAATAAGGCCTCGAAATCAGCGTAAATAACAAATGGTTGTCTAACGGTATTTTTCCATTTTTTAAAATTTGTACATTCCCCCTCTTTTGGCATTTCCGGAAAAATAGGCTTATGTACCCCACAGAATAATTTGTGCTCTTCCAACGCCTCACGTCCATTAGACTTGAACTTTAGTAGTCTATTATCAAAAGTACAAAAACATCGCTTACAAAAATATACCGAATGTTCATATCTAGTTTTTTGCGACCGTACGAGTCGCGACAAACTAGTTATATACGTGTAGTGCGAGTTGTCATCACTCGTTGTAAAAAGCAAGTCAAAATGGTCCGACTTCTCCTCATCAACTACACGAATTGGGTATACATTGTAAGTCGGATATTTTTTTGTCGGAATAAATTTTTTTCAAGGCCGTAAACATTTATGGACACGCGTGTATTATTTTTTTCGAATTTTTTTATATCAGATAAAGGCGTTGGAAAGGAAATGCCTTCGAAATTATACTTGCCTTCATGTTGTCTATAATTGTCACCGACACGACATGCCACCGGCCCCGTTACATATCTCGCGAGAATCGCCCACTTGAAACATTGCTGGTCTACATTTTGAGGGTTAATAGTGGCCCGTTTCCTATCAATAAACGCAGGCAACTGTATGTATGACGATCCTCCCATCGGCATATATTTATATATAGTCAACATTAACCCGTCTATGCTTTCTAATGTAAACCCGCTCCCTCTACTTGCGTATGTTTCGTTTTCACTTAACAATTTATCATACGCCCCCTGTATTATTGTCGAAATATCGCTCTCTACAAAAATCTCGACCGCAGATGTTTTAAATGCCCTATTCTCCATTGAATTAGGCACTGATGGAATACTATAGCTGGCCTCAAGCTTTAAATTGAACTTAATAGGATGCTCCTGTACTCGTGTTTTTAACAACTGCTTTAATTCGGATTCGAGAGAGCGGAGAAAGTCAGTATAATTTTGGATACCCCCCGTATTTTTAGCATAGTACCACACAACTGTTCGGGCTTTAGAGGCTGAGATTTCTACAAAACCGGGGGATTGTACAAAATTTATACGCTTTTTTTTTGACCTAACAGCGGATGAGGTGTTGGAGGTGGAAACGCGTTTACCATTAACACCGGTAGTATAAGAATCTTAAATTTAAAAAAAAAAAAATTGTTAATCCAAGGCGGACAAATAAAATCGCAGTCTTTTTTTAAAAAAAAAAAAAAAATCTAATTAATTCGATCGTAATAAATAACACTAACCTTTATTAACGTTCTGCACTTCTTTTTCAAAATTTTCCATGGCTGCCATACAAATGTCGTCATCAGACATTATGTTTGAACAACCAGCCTGAATATCAGGAACAAAATTTGCGGGTGCAATTTCAATACAGTATTCTCGATCCTCCTGTTCTTGTTCAAAGTTGGCCATGGCAGCCATACAAATGTCATCATCTGACATTATGTTTGAACTGTCGGTTGGAACAGCAGGTCGGTTAATACGAGGTGCATACTTAATAACACTCTCTCGTTGAGGACTCAATGTAGCGGGTGCGTGAAGGATAGCTTAGAAAAATATTACAGATAAATTAATATTGAAAGTATAGAAAATAAAAAAAAAAAAATTGTATAAATACCGTGAACTTTTTTCAAATGTCTCCTCAAGTTGGATTCGTCTTTGAATGTTTTTGCACATACTGTGCATCGGTAAAGTATACCAGTATGTAATTTTTCATGTCTATCTAAACTTTTTTTTAACTTAAAAACCGAGGCACACTGCTGGCATTTATGCATGATGAAATATATAACGTTAAAAAATAAAACACTTATAAAATGTAATAACGAAGAGCAGAAGTGTACCAAAGGCGAGGTGTTCGTACAAAGAACTGTGGCATAATGATCCTGCAATGGTGGACAACAGAGCAAGTGTCCAGAAATCTCAGTGTTTTTTTTTTTTTGGTGGGGGAGGGGGTAAATCCGTATTTTTACTAAAATCTTATTTGTTTATCTCAGCCAATATGTTATAGGGTGGGACCATACTCACCCGCAATAGGCGTGGCGAACAGGGTGCGTGTCCTTGACAATGACCATCGTCTTATGGGACGACCTAAAAACACCTGCATTATATGGCGATCGCATAATACATTACCCATTGTAACAATAAATGGCAAGGTTTATATTCGTAGAGAACCGTTTTCATATACTATTTTAACCAGAATGTTTGAAATATTTAAATACTAAGTTAAAATAATAAGTCAATTATATAAATGAAAAAAATGTGTATATTCCTAAATACCATAAATATCCATAAGATTATTTAATTCCACATTTTCTTCTTCGTTACCCCCCCAGTCGTCATCGGAAGCGGCGGTGATGGTATTTTCATACCGCTCCATAGCCATATTCAGCGCGTGATTTTCGTCCTCATCGTCACCCCAGGAAGAAGACTTGTTCTCGCATTGTTTGATAACCCCGATAATCAAATTGTGAAACTCGCGAGGAGTCTTCAACGGAAGCATGTGTAACATGCTTGGCGATGGGGACATGACAGGTGAAAAAGCTTCCGGTGGAGTCTAAATAATAACAATTAATTTAATTTCAAAAAAATAATTTTTAAAATTAATAACTTACTATTGCACTATATGGAACATTTACCATTGATGACGGGAACATATCAGGGGAAAAAGCTTCCGGTGGAGTCTAAATAATAACAATTAATTTAATTTCAAAAAAAAAAAATTTTTAAAATTAATAACTTACTATTGCACTATATGGAACATTTACCATTGATGACGGGAACATGTCAGGGGAAAAAGCTTCCGGTGGAGTCTAAATAATAACAATTAATTTAATTTCAAAAAAAAAAAATTTTTAAAATTAATAACTTACTATTGCACTATATGGAACATTTACCATTGATGACGGGAACATATCAGGGGAAAAAGCTTCCGGTGGAGTCTAAATAATAACAATTAATTTAATTTCAAAAAATAATTTTTATTTCTTTTTAAAATTAATAACTTACTATTGCACTATATAGAGCAGTTATGCTCTCTATCATTGATGACGGGAACATATCAGGGGAAAAAGCTTCCGATAGAGTCTAAATAATAACAATTCATTTAATTTCAAAAAAATAATTTTTAAAAAAATAACTTACTATGGGACTATATGGAACATTTACCATTGATGACGGGAATATCGGCGATTCTTTAATTATTTCTTCAATATCGAATTCATTGTAGTTGTTCGTCATCTAAGAATTAGATTATGTATACTTATAAAATATTTTAATTATTATTGTAAAACCAAATACTTACGTTTAACGGCTTGGACTTGTTGAATTTTTCGTTAGCTGAAGAAATCTTGTACTGCCTTGTACGCGGTAAATATAACACTGAATAATCGAAAACTATGTTTGCTTTTGGTAAAATGTACCTAACACCCCCACTAATAGGGTGTGTGCCTTTTTACTTTGAAAAATACCCGTCTTTTTCTTAAAATGCGATCTTGATATTAGTTTTCAAAAATGATCATTGAGACCCATATTATATTTCTTTAAATGTATCTGGTTTTCGAAAATGTATAGTGGCGTCTGATTTTCGAAAATGTTTAGTGGCGTCAGATTTTCGAAAATGTTTAGTGGCGCCACCCGCTAGTAGGTGTAGTGTATTAATACATCTTTGCAAATGAGCATCTATAGTTTTCATGTGACCCATATTATATTTCTTTAAATGTATCTGGTTTTCGAAAATGTTTAGTGACGCGGCACTGGCGCCACCCGTTAGTAGGTGTGGATCTTTGAAAATGACCATCTATAGTTTTTATATGACCCATATTATATTTCTTTAAATCTGATTTTCGAAAATGTTTAGTGACGCCACCCGCTAGTAGGTGTCATGTTATTATATGCATCTTTGAAAATGACCATCTATAGTTTTATATGACCCATATTATATTTCTTTAAATCTGATTTTCGAAAATGTTTAGTGGCGCCACCCGCTAGTAGGTGTGGTGTTATTATATAGATCTTTGCAAATGAGCAACTATAGTTTTATATGACCCATATTATATTTCTTTAAATATATCAGTTTTGTTAATATCTCTCAATGGGATAGAGTCGAAGCGGGTAAAATATGTTTGGTTAAGTTTGTACATATACCGGTTCGATTCTATCCCAGAATATTGTATATTTTTTGCAAATATTTTAAGTGAACACAATAAAATGTATAAATTCCAAAATAAATATATGTGTACAATAATATGCTGTGTACAATAATATGCTGTGTACAATAATATGCCATGTACAATAATATATATGACAACAGGTGGTGGTGAGGGTGGAGATGTGCGTGGGGGGAGGACGATCCATACGGCGACGGGGCAGAAGGACGAGACATGACGTAGTAGAAGGACGAGACGAGGGCGGGGTGGTGGGAGGGGGGAAGGACGAGACATGACGTAGTAGAAGGACGAGACGTGGGCGGGTAGGGGGGGGGAAGGACGAGACATGACGTAGTAGAAGGACGAGACGTGGGCGGGTAGGGGGGGGAAGGACGAGACATGATGGTGTAGAAGGACGAGACGTGGGCGGGTAGGGGAGGGGGAGGACGAGACATGATGGTGTAGAAGGACGAGACGTGGGCGGGTAGGGGGGGGGGGGAGGACGAGACATTACGTAGTAGAAGGACGAGACGTGGGGCGGGGGGGGGGAAGGACGAGACAGGGACGAGACGAGGGCGGGGGGGGTGGTGCGCGGGGGCAGCAGAACCGCTATTTATATCCTACTAACAACATATGCAATAACCTACCTAAACCAGCCAAATTCATTCTCTTTGCCGACGACTGCACCATATATTGCAGTGGATCGCAAATTATAACAACTACTCTTTTCCTCCAGCAAGCACTTGATTCTCTTGCCAGGTGGTCCTCTGAAACTGGTTTCAGCTTCTCTCCACCAAAAACACAGTGTATCGTTTTCAATAAAAAGAAGAAGGAACCCCTACCAATATTAAAATTCATGAACACACACTTCCATTTGCAAACACTATCCGAATTTGGGCCTCATCTTTGACCACAAACTCACCTGGAGACCTCACTTAAAAAATTAAAAACAGAATGCCAATCAAGAATTAAGACGTTAAAAATACTTGGGAACATTAACTGGGGAGCTGACAAAATAGCCTAATCACAGTCTACAAAGCCCTCATTCTATCAAAATAGACTATGGAGATATAATCTACAATCGGCAAAAAAAAAAGTGCTAAATACCCTAGAACCCATACACAATCAAGGCATACGTTTAGCCATAGGAGCTTTTAGGACGAGCCCAGTTGACAGTATACTCTATTACGCAGGAGAAGCTCCCCTTCACTTCAGACGCCAAAAACATATCTTAAAATATGTAACCAAAATTAAAAATCTATCTGATCACATCTCCAACTATTCTTCACAACCCATTACCCTATAATCTATCACCCTCTAGAAGAACATTACTTGAAAACTTTAAAACTATTAGTGAAAACCTATTCTTCCAAACACAAACATTAAATATAATTCAACCGTCTCATCCTCCCTGGCTCTGGTCGCCAATCATCAACACCGAACTGACTGAATACTGCAAACATAACACTGACAATCTAATTATACGAAACCGTTTTCTGGAAATAATACACCAACAATTCCCGGAATACACTCAAATCTACACCGATGCCTCCAAAAATACAAATGGTGTAGGTTTCTCCGTCATCACAAACCAGGAAAATCATCTTTCCAACTTCCGCCTTCCACCAGCATATATACAGCCGAAACTTTCGCCATTTATGAAGCATTAAAATTGTATCATCTTCAAACCCGGAAAAGTGCAGCATTATCATCAGTGACTCTCTGAGTGCCCTCTTATCATTATCTAACCCCTATTCAAAAAACGAGCTCGTCCAACATATCCAGAAACTAGTATCTGAAATAAATAGACCAACAAGCTTCATGTGGGTCCCCTCTCACATTGGGATACCCGGAAATGAGAAAGCTGACTCTATAGCCTATGAAGCCACCACATCTCCTTCCCCACACAAGATAAGCACACTTACCTCATCTGAAAATTACAACATTATACATCATAAATTAATGGAAGATTGGCAAAAATTCTGGTCTAACCTACCCCTCTCTAACAAACTGAGAAATGTAAAATTATACATTAAAAAATTAAAATACCCTCCTAACACTAAACGAAGAGATGAAGTAAATATTACTCGAGCTAAAATAGGCCACTCACATTTAACTCATGCTTATCTCATAAGAAAAGAACCAGCCCCAGTATGCGATACTTGCAATGAGATACTCACATTTGAACACATCATCATAAATTGCACCAAATACACCGAAGCCCGCAAGATCCTCAAAAACCCCACCTCACTCCATCAAGCACTCAATGAAGAAAATACGGACGCAATCAATGTATTCTTCCATAATATAAACATAAGTCACAAATTGTAAACTCATGTAAATACTTGTAATAATTATAATGTTCATTTTTGTATATTAATTTAATGCAGGCTAAAGACCTTCGATGTCGAAGCCATAATAAATAAAAAAAAAAAAAAAAAAAAAATTAATTCTAAATAACAATTTATACTTATAAAAAAAAAACAATTTACTTTTTTAAACTTATATAATATATAATAGCATTAATTCTGTTCAGTCGCAGTAGAAATCACTTGACTTTAAATTTAAATAACACTTAAACATTTTTAAATAATAGTTTGTACTGATTAACAAAAAAAATTAAATAAACTTTTTAAAAACAAAAAAAAAACAATTTCACTCTTGTTCAGTTTGAAATGAAGCCGAAAACAACTGCTGAGTAGATGATGAAGTTGAAGGAAGATTTGTGTATGAAGTAGGAAGCTGAGTAGACGATGAAGTTGAAGGAAGATTTGTGTATGAAGTAGGAAGCTGAGTAGATGATGAAGTTGAAGGAAGATTTGTGTATGAAGTAGGAAGCTGAGTAGATGATGAAGTTGAAGGAAATGATGTATGAGTAGATGGATAGGCAGGAATATGCATGGTGTATATAGAGATTAGGAGGTATTATAAATTGGCATTAATTTGATATTGTATATAATGTTGATATATTATTGCATAAATTGCATAATATTGTCATCATAAATTCGTTAGATGCTCTATCGCATACTATTTCTTCTTCTTTCTGCATAACTTTTTCTCCCATGCCTTTTGTTTCTCAAAATATTCATTGTTCAATTTTGACTGTTGTTCGAAGAATTCTATTTGTAGTTGCCTCTGTGACTCCATAAACTCCATGCTAAATCCTTTCAGTGCTCTCGCATATGGTGCAGATCTAACAGACTCTATAATACAAGACAGTTTACACATTACACAATGCATACTAATTGAATTAATTAAAAGTAAATTACTTGTTTTATTCAACAATTTTGAAACTTTCTGACAAGCTGCAGAACAGTCACTGTTTTCAATATTTACACATAATGATGTCTCCTTTGTATCACAGTTAACAGGTTCAGTATTGTTTTCTTGTGTAGCTTCAATTTCATTGAAAAAATCACTTATTATTTGAGTATTAGTTGGATCCTCATCAACTCTATCAACTAATGATATTAATCAATATTACTTTTTTTTGTAAATATTAATAAAATAATTTAGCAGTCTTGTAAATTACTTTAGTAAAAATGTATTTAAAACATTTTATAGTATTGGGAATACTCGAGGAAATAATTTTTAAATAAAGTACTTGAAAAATATTTTAAGTTCAAATACTTAAAAAACTCAAAACAATTATTTATTAGTTGGCATGTGTCTGACTTGTTTTGATAATAATTAGTTTTATTTATTTTGATTTTTAGTATACATTTAAGTAGATACAATTTAATAGTTAAATAAAGTTCTAATAATACCTAATTGAATATAACATTGCATTATTTTAAATTAGTAATTATAAAATTAGTTTTGCAAACTGACTTTGTTATTTGTATTTGTTCTTAAATACATTTTCTTAAAATATTTTAAACGTTTTTTTAAATACTCTCTGAATGGATGTTCCTAGTTATATCTGTATTTAAGTACAATTTTAAAAGTATCTTTACAAGACTGTAATTTAGATATGTTTTTTTATAATTATATACAAGACAAATAAAATATTTTATTACCATTTAATATATCTGAATCTATTCCATCTACAAGGATACCAGTACCTGGTCTATGACCTAAAAGGGAATCAAGTTCGTCATAGTAAGGGCAAGTAATTCTATCACACCACTCCGACTATTGTGCTTGATAACATTTTTATAAGCTACCTTCAGTGCTTTCCATTTGATACGGATCTAAAATTATTTTACAAGGTATATTAAATTACACATACTGTAAGTATTATAATTTTATCATAATATTATGACAGCAATTCTTATGTATGGGCGGATTAGCCTATTTTGGTTCTTTCATAAGTTGTCATGTCATTTAATAATTAGTTTTATACATATTTTACCTAGTAAAAAAAATTTACTTACTTGATCAACACTATAATTTAATCCTCGTTCGACCATAGACTTTTCAATTGTTTTAAATATGTCAGAGTTTCTGTATTTTGAATGATCCAAATGACTTAAAATATGTTTTTCTTTAAATATGTCCAGCATACATAAGACGACCGATTCGGGCCAGTTAGTGCGAGATTTCTTCATTTGATTCATTATAATTATTTTTAATAAACATAACTCAACACTTTAACAGTCAACAATCAAATGTCAACTCTCAAGTCTCAACTGTTCACTATTCGTATTTACTAATCAGTAATCACGATTTATTATCACAGAATAAAATAATGAAATAATATGATGAATATTAATAAAACCCATGGTTAAACCAAAGGGTTTTTATTTTTAAATTATTTATTGATAACGTCTATTATTATACCTTATCGCAATAACCAACCGCAATCCTGATTCGGTTGTTGTTAACACTGATCCGTTTACATGCATTTTGTACACTCGTAGTTATTTCTAATGCGCATTTCAAATGTGAATTAACTAAACCGTTTTAGGTAAACCGAATTGATATTAAACCGAATTAACAGTTGTTTACATGCATGTAACTTCGGGAGTTAAACAATACGAATTGATTTAAATCGGTTTTAGCTGTGCATGTAAACGTAGTATTTGATTTTAAATCCTGAAGTGTTGGTGTAGGTCTCCCGTTATTTATAATATTTTGCTTTTCAATAAAAGTATTCGATCCAAACGATTTTAATAGTAATTTTTCAATAATACAATTGCATTCGTTATTAACTGAAGAGTCCATTTTTTCAAAAAACGTAGTTCTATACAGATACACGGTCGCGTATGCATTATGAAAAGTGCTTACGAACTATTCAACTATGTAATAATACGTGCCCCCCTCCAATGTCACTTTGTCTATGTCTCTTTAGTAGGCTCGCGTAAGCAGTTTCAATCCGCATTACACGGCGACGGCATGGAGTATAAACTATAAATAAAGTAATACGAAAATAAATCGCTAATAATTATTATGGCCATCGATAATGTATACGACGGTGGGAGTGGTGGCGCGGTGTCCCGTACCATTTCTTGTGTAAGCAACCATCAAACATGTTACGCACATCGTAAAAATAACTGATAACTTTTATAAAATGATTTGACTTGATTTTATTTGAAAACTTTTTTTTCTTTTTTTCAAGTGTAAGCAGTGCTTACAGTGCTTACATGTACGCTACGCCCCTGATAATTGTACTAACAATTTAATAAGTAAAACAACAATTGAAAATACTGATGTGGAATCTTCTGTGACATATGACTACACTGAGTCAAATATAATTGATAAACCGGGTAAATTATAATTATCAAAATTATTAAAATGTAAATACTTAAACTATAATGAATTCATTAATATTAATAATTAAATCATTTAATTGTTTTTAATTGATATTAAATGTATTTAGATATTGATATAACTTTTAATTAGGTACCTAGTTTAATAATTTTGATCTTCATTAGTCATTACCTTTTAATTTAAAAGTATATTTTATTTAATTAATAGATTTGGATTTAACAAATGATTATCCAACTGACCGAGGACATTTTAAAGAATGTTTTAAACTACGAAACAAAATCATTAGAAGTAAACGAATCTTTTTTTGGTTTTTTCGAATTAAAAGCCATGGATCACGTGATTATGAAAATCTTATTTATGATGTATTAAAAAAATACAATTTAGACATCCAAAATTATCGAGGCCAAGGTTATGATGGCGCCGCAGTTATGAGTGGATCTTATTCAGGAGTGCAACAAAGAATATCTTCTATTGTGTCGAATGCACATTATGTACTCTGCGGCGCTCATAACCTTAACTTAGTGATTTGTGATGCAGCAAAATCAACTCAAGTTGCAACTAACTTCTTTACAACATGTCAACATTACAGTCTGTATTTAATTTTTTTAGCTCTAGTTGTCTTAGATGGGCATCACTTGCATTTGGTGATGAAACTGCTAAAACAATCAGACTTAAAGTATTAAAAAAAAGTGTGTCCTACTCGCAGGGAGGCTAAACATTCATCAGTATCTGTGTTCGGGCCGGGTACGAACAATAATAGGCCGTGACGCCCGGTCACCCAAATACTTCGTCGTTGCACCGGGTAAATCGACCGACCTGTGTAAAGGTGTGCGTGTATGTATAGCGACTCTAAGGAAGTGGACGAGGTCGCCGAGCAAGACCAAAGAGTGCTAGTGTGCGGTACTGCTGCGGTGTGTGTAGGTGTGTATTATTGTGTGTGTGTGTTGTTGCGTGACCGTAGCAGATTTAAATCCTGATGGTTATTTTGAACGAAAGTTAAACTCAATAACGAAATATGTCTTTATTGCGTAAAAATGAAATACATGTAACAAACAAAATAAGTGGCTTAGTGTCGTGAAAGTGCTCAGTTGTTGATAGCTTTGGTACATCTGCCGTTGCTGGTCTTCGGGCTCCCTTATATATTGTGGTGCGTCTCTTGTTTACGTCGTGTTGTCGCCTTCTGTGTGAAACCAGGTGTCCTTGCAGTTATTGTTGCAAATTCGGATACGAATTTGAGAATGTGCAATAACATCTCAATTGCATCATTAGTGCACTATAATTATTGGTGCGCTTACTATCCCGACACGTGTCATGGTCATAGTAGCATTCGCATTACCCTCGACACGGGGCATGGTCATACTAACTTAGCTTTGATATCTCGTAGATATCTTATAGATATCTCATAGCCCATAACATCTCCCCAGAAAAAAAAAGGTTTATGTCTGAAAGACAGAAATCTTTACAATTTTTTCTTAAATACACTCAGTTACACTTACAATTTCAGTTTTACATTGGTAACTTAATAATAATGTTAGTTATATAAAATTTAAATTAATTAAGAATACAATATAAAGTATGTTAGTATAGTATATATTATTTATATATATATATATATTTTAAATCTCCTTCACCTTGATTAATACAATTAAAATAATAAAATAAATTCGTGAATAATTAATTAATATTACACACGAATGTTACGTTATACCCACATACCAAATTAAATAACTGAATAATTAAACTTACTCATAGGATATAATAATATTTATATTCTTAAAATGCTTTGTTAAATTTTCATATCGTTGTTTTTTTTTATCATAATATGATTAAATATATTATGTTTAGTAAATTCTTCATCCATTCTTAGATCATGAAATTATTTTAGTATAGTTACTTTCTCTTCTTCCGTACACTCTACGTTTTTGCAGTTTAAATTTGTGCAAACTATAATTTTGATTTTAGTCTTACGAAATATGTATCGTAACATCGACCTTATTTTTTTACATTCTAACTCGTCATTCATACCTAGTTTATTCATTACTATTTATTTAATTCTTTTATATTCACAAATCTTTCTTAAATTTATTCATTAATACTATAATCTTATATTTAATTAATCATTTGCTTTATCATTATAATACCGTTTTACATTATTTTTATGTACGGTAGTGTCTCGTTGGTCACGTTGTATAACTATATTTTCATCTCCTATTACTTTAATTACTTCATATGGTCTTAACCATAGTGAATTAAGTTTTTATGCGCGTTATCTTTTAAAAGTACGAAATCTTTCATGTGTATATTTACAGGATTCTCATTTTTGCCATACCGCTCCTTACTTTTTACTTTATGTTCAATTAACTTCTCTCTCGCTAATTTATGCGACACTTGCATACTCTGTTTCAAATCATATAAATAATCATCATAATTATATTGCGGCTCTGGTTCAGATTTTAATTTAATCGGTATTTCTAACGTACGCCCATACACTAACGCGTATGGTTGAAAATTAGTTGATGTATGTACCGTTGAATTATATATGTTACCGGTAAGGTATTGAATATAGGCATTCTATACATTTATTTATTTATTTATTTATTTATTAATACGGACAAAAGTCCAATTCACAATATATTTGTATAGATAACAATATCCTAGGCATTTTATAGAATTCCTTGAACTATTTGGCAATGTATTAAATTTGAATGTTTTTTATATTATGACTAGGCAATCTATAAATTTTCTAGGATTTCTATAGAACACCAATACAATGTTAGGTAATGTATTAAATCAAGATAATATGTTTAAGTATTATTATTTATTGTTTATTTTTTATTTATTGCAGCATAATATAGTTGATGCATGACATTTCGATGTACTTAATATATTATTTTTTACACATAAACATTTTTCGGACTGACATTTTGTCTTGCATGTGCATTTTATAAAACCTTGTCCAGTTCCTGTAGATTGTTGAGTTGCAATTGTACGTAAAGCAAATGTATTTTCTCTTGGGACTTCTTCAATCGCTATTAAATTTTTTTGGCATATTGTGAATTGAGACCTTGAATATAAAGATTTTAAAAGCCCTTCCTTAGTTCCTAATTGATAATACCCATCAACTGTAACCTGCAAAATATTTAAATGATCATAAAATATAAATGGTTTAATTACTATACTGTATGTGTTATTTTATGTTTACTTCTATAACGACAGCTAAAATATTTCGAGCATCTCCGCGACCTTTGTCCACATTGGGTACTGGAACCCTAACTGTAGCGCCTACTTCTGCCGGTTTAAGTTTTTTATCTGACCATGTTTTCATTTTAACGGCTTGATTTTCAAGATTTTGTTTAGCCTTTTTTCGGTTATCTATGGCATTTGCATTATTTGATTGAATTGTGTCTTGTATTGAATTGTCTTTATCGGAATGTATTGGATCATCACATGGAAGTACTTTTGCATTTGCATTATTTAATTGAATTATATCTTTTATTTATTATTGTCTTTATCGGGAAGTATTGAATTATCATTTTGATGTTCATTTTTCAAATATTTCTAATAATTGTTCTTCGTTTTCTAAATTATCGATTGCTTCTTTCGGTAAATTTGAAGTGCTAAGTCCAACCTTTACTTTACAGCCAAATAATGCCTCATATGGTGACATCTTAATTCCAGAATGTAAGGCCCTATTTTTCATTAACTGGACGAATTTCAACCCTTGACTCCACTGAGAAGTTTTTTCTGTTTGCATCCATGTTGTGAGCATATTTTCGATGTCCTGGTTTGCTCTTTCGACACTGCCCTGACTATGGCTATGCCTTGGCTTACCGTGAACAATTTTAAGTTCTGACCACATATCTTTTAAGTTAGAAACTATATTGTTTGAAAATTCATGTCCATTATCTGACTGTAAGATCGATGGAGCTCCTATTAGCGTAAAAATATCTATGAGGTTAAATGCTACTTTTTCTGCTCGTTTATATTCAAGTGCCTTAAGAATAATAAATTTTGTTAGGTGATCTTGGTATACTAATATAAATTTATATTTTCCATCTGGGTGTGACTGGAAATCAATGAGTCCACCTGACATCGAGAATTAAATTCCGGTGAAATAATAGGCTTAACCACTACACCCTTTTTAACACCTTTCTGTTTCTGTTGACATGGTTCACATAAATGTAAAAAAACCTCTACGTCACACCGAGTAATATTTTTATATTTTCTTGAATGTTCAGAAATCATTCTATCGCGACTACCATGACCAATTGATTCATGTGTAGTTTTTAGAATTTCGTAAAGTTCATCCTCATTAACATAAAATAATATTTTGTCATCAGCAGTTACCGGAAAAATTAATTTTTTTATTTGTTGTACAACCAAAATGTCGTATCTAGAAAAATCCCAATATTAATAATTTATTTTAAATAAATAAAATAATAAAATAATAATTATAAATTTTCAATTTTTCAACTACTTATACAAACATTTTTATAAATTACAATTAATCTTGATTTTGGTCAATATTTTAAATATTTTAAATGCCTATTAATAACTTTAAAATTAACGAAATATTTTAAACATTAAATTATAAAAAGAAGATTCCTATCTAAATAACTGGTGAAATTTTCAAGTATTTACGACTTTCATTTTTGGAATAATAACAAATATTTAAAATCGTATATTTAGTATGATCGAATTATTGTATTTAAGTCGATAATAATTAAACTGATCAAAGTATATAACTTGGTTTTATGGTCAAAAATAAATTTTATTTATATAAATATAATTTTATGGTACAATATAATATGTACGTTCACCGATCGTTTATATTTGAAAATTTAAAAAAATATGTGGTAGTAGGATATAAAACACATATTTCTACTATTAATTGAGAATTAAAAAATGTTATTGCTAAAATAATAATTAATGCACGCAAAAAATAAATAAATAATTTTTAATTTTTAATCACAATTATATGTATTATATGCCAATCAATTAATCACTGATGGTATTTCTTGAAATAAATATACTTATTATAATAAATATATTTTTTGTAACTATATTTCGGTATATATCTTTTAAAAATTAAAATGCCTATTTTATAATTTTTTATTGCATAAAATCCTAGTCTTGGTTATGATGTACACAGACACATAAAAAATAACACGCATCATTGTAAAATTTATACATTTCTCACTCTATTCAAAATCTAAAAATTATTTAATATTAATTATATTGAAAAAAAAGGTATAAGTATTATTTATACAATACAATTTAAAAAAAAAACCATAAAAAATAATTAAATACCTTTGAAGCATCTAGTAATCACGCGATGTTTACTTTTTTGATGTGTAAACATCTATGCTATCGATTTGTAGTACGACCTTCTTGGGGAATCGAGCGTCAGGCGTAAGTCATGTAGATGTGACTGCTTGAGTGTGTGGTGTGAGGCTATTACGCGCGGTCTTCGCGCAGGCTACCCAACATACGCGTGGGCGATGGCGGACGTCACGGGCGGAGTGGGGGTGGCAACACCGATTCATTATTATTATTAATATTATTTATTATTCTCGTTTACGTATACGCGCGAAACCGTGTTTGTATCGTATAATAATATTATTATACACTACTCGTTTTGTGCGTCGTCGTGGTGTCTGTACGAGATATTACAATATTACGAGGTATTGAGTAACTCAAACATTACTGTGGTTTATCAATTGAAAAGGTTACTTTTAATTTAATTTAATTAATAATTTTTAATTTTTAAAACAACGTTAATGCTAAAAAAATCAAAATGTTATTATTTCTTTTATCCATAAAATTGCAGCTGTATAATACACAGGGACTGAGCCGGACCGAAAAAACCGGTTACAGAACCTAAAACCTTGTATAAATTAAAGAACCGAAAATAACCGTAACTTTTATTTTACATTTTTAAAAGACCCTAACCAAAACCGAAACCCTAATATAAAACCGAAAAAATACCGGTAATTAGGGTTTTTATCGGTTTTCAATTATCTAGTGAAGTAGAAATAGGTTAGGACATAATTTAGATTTTACAAACAAGAATTATATTTTATACTTTTATAGTTTTATAATACACAGTAAGTACCTACGTACGTAATGCTATATTTTGACGCCGACCGCGTCGCCCGTATATCCGCGACAATGATGACGGCCGACGTGCGACGATGACGGATAATTATTTCTACTGACACAACTCACAAGTTATTTTTACTATTGAAATAATGACACTGTGTTTATGTTTAATATAAAATTATTACACAGTTCACACCACATGTATCACATTATATTATATTATATTTATTATTATTTTACTCGACATTCAGTCGTTAACGCAGTTTCACACCACACACAGTAGTCTATCTGTGAGTTGTGACAAGTTCATATTAAATATTAATTATGGACCGTACAAAACTACAAAACTACACTAGACGGTGTATTCTCGCGATTTTTAAATGTTAGAAAATCAGAAATTTATGTATCTTATTTCAGCTACCATAAAAAAATAATTACATGTATAAGAGATATTGAAGAAATATACAAATTCCCACTCAAACCATGACATTATATTCCCCAATCAAAGTCGTATTACAGCTAAGATGTTTACACATCATTCGTGAGTACAAAGGCGCACTCACATGCTTTTTTTTTTACCATCTTTAGGCAGCAGTAGTTCATTCAATATTTGTTGATATTTTTCATTTGATAAATTAACAGTATTTTTCGACTTTTTTCGACTTTTCTTTAGTTCAATATAAAAACGTTCGGACATTTTTACACTGTACCTTGACTCGATAAACACTTTTACAAGATTTAAAAGAAATAATATTTTAAAAGACGTATATTGGATTTTTCCATATACACTAACAAGATAATAATATAAATATATCATTAGTTAATAATCACGATAATATATCATACAGGTGTTGTATACGATAAAATCATAATCGTCAAGATAAACATTTACGAGCATCATTGATTGATTACACTTGGTAAAAATCTAAGGTTTATATTAATTTTATATACTTTACCTGCTTGAGTTTAGGTAGTATATAGAATACTTAGTTATTGTATTATATTTTATAGAATTCCTGCTGATTTTGGCATTCTATGGAATACCTAGGATTTCTATATAATACCGGATTCAACACATTGCCGGTAACATATACAAAAAATGCATATGGTAACAAATGATCTCAATTATTTAAATTATTTTCCATATAATGTCTTAAGTACTCGGCCAAAGTTCTATGTGATCTTTCGAGACCTCCATTTGTTTGTGGTCTAAAAGGACTAGTATTAACCTTATTTATTTTTAACAATTTGCAAACTTCCGTAAATGTTTTGCTAAAGAAATCCGTTCCCTGATCTGTCAATATCGTTCCCGGTATTCCATGTACACACACGAAATGTATAACAAAAGCTTCCGCGACCGTGTTTGCCTGATGATTAGGTATTGGTACTCCTAGCGTGTATTTAGATAAGTCATCTTGCATTGTTAAAATATAATTATTACTAGACAAGGTTGTTGGTAATGGACCTACAATATCTAAAGATATTTTTTCAAATGGTTTTGTACTTGTTGATGTATGGCTAACCTAGCCTATGGTTGTTTTACATGCCGATTTGAAATTTTATTTACTTGACACAATGTACAATTTCTTACGTAATTTTTAACATCATCTTTCATACATTTCCATCTAAATTGCTTCTGTATGCATTTAATACTTTTATTAACACCTAAATGACCCCCTAGTTTAGAATCGTGAAACTGTTTTAGTTCAATAACGCCTTATAATATATTTTCGTATGTTGACTTCTGACAATTACTATTTTTTTTTATGTTAATAGAAATAATATAAAGATTGCTCTGTATTACATACGGTGAATTACCTATTACTTTACTAATCGGTAAAAAAAATTAATTCCTAACTTACGTTTTATTTCATATTTTATTCCTAATGTTAAATTATATTGTTTTTTAATTTTTGTCATTATATAATACTCTTTTAATGCTTCTAAAAGTGTACCTATAGTTTCTTTTACATTACTTTCGAATAAAACCATATTTCCAAAATTTTTATTAACCTATTTCCTAATTATATTCTATTCTATTATTTATTATTTTTATTTATTACTAACTTATCGTTAAGTCCTGTACTATTGTTTTCACTTTATTACAGGTATTCTATATTTGATCAACCTCCTTGGTATATATTATCTGATTGAAAATTACTGATATGATTATTCGTGTTATAATTTCCTGTATTATTTGTACGTTGAAAATTATTATTATTTAGTCGTGAAGCATTATAATTGCCTTTATTAAAATCGTTCCTGTATCTATTATTTTCTCTTTCTGAATTATATTCTACTTCTTCTGTTTTTGCCAATTGCTTAGCTACCTCTAATGTCTTAGGATTTCGTGCCTTTACAATTGTTCTTATAGGACTTATTAATCCTTTTATAAAAATATTCAGTGTTTGTTCTTTTAAAGTTTCGTGAATTACTTTTGCTTCTGATTCCTCTTTATTAAGTGTACACGCAGTACATAATTTATAATACAATTTTTTTACTCTATGGAAATAATCATTGACGTCCTCATCATGACGCATTTTAATGGAATTTAATTGTATCTGCAAACTTGAAGCGGTTGTCGTATCTTCAAAAGCATCCATCAAATAACTCTTAATCCATTTAGCCATTTACCCATTTAGTAACATTTTTATATTTTATCATTTCTAATGCTCTACCAGATAACCTAGTTGTTATATATTTAACTAAAGTCGGTGCGCATTTTTCTTCAACCAAATTTACTGCCATATCACATGCATTTATGAACGGATAGATATCGTCTTCTCCCGTACACATAGGTATAAGCTTAAATGCTTCCTCTAATTTTATGGTAACCATTTTCTTTACCCGCGGTTTTCCCCCGAACGTTAACTCAGTGTGTTCAAAATCGTCCGTAACCTTGCTACGTGTAACCTTTTTATTGTCTAAACGTAAACTTCTCGCTAAGCTGTGTTTTATTTTCGCGCTCTGGCATTCACTTGGGCTTCTAAATAGACTAGGGCGTTCTTTCGGGCTTTCAGTAGGGCTAGGGTTTTTACTAGGGCTAGGGCTTTTACTAGGGCTTCCCAAATCAATCAACTGTTGGGTTTTATTTAATACTTCTAAACTCAAATCTGGAGTTTCTAAAAACGTCTTATTCGATGGATTAGCTACTTCCAAAGGAGATGTACCTGTGTTCTCCATAAATTGCTTTCACACTCATTTGATACGTTTTACAATCAACTAAAATAATATAACTCAATAATATACATATGCCCTTAAATAATTCTCAATAATAATCTCCATAGTTCAACAATATGCCCTCAATAATAATCTCAATAATAATTCAAATAAATTAATTACCCTTTAATAATCAAAAAAAAAATTTCCTAAATAGTTTTTTTACGATCTACTTAAATATATTCAGTTACTTGAATGATACTTCTTAGGTTTTATACTTTTGTAACATATATCTGTGTAATAATTTAATTAAATATTCACTCACAATAATGCGATGTTCGTTGATGTTGTCATCCTGTTTGATACTTTCTGCAACGTTGAATTGAATGGTCTTCTCTTCTGGAGTTATCAGCGAGGAAGAATGATCAAGTCTTCCTTGTTGATGGTAGCCTTTGACAGTTTGCCTCCTTGAAAAGTGAATCCTACCGACTGCGCCAAATTGTTGCGTGCCAGTATCAGATTTGAATCCAAATGGTTAATTTGAATGAAAGTTAAACTCAATAACGAAATATGTCTTTATTGCGTATAAATGAAATACATGTAACAAACAAAATAAGTGGCTTAGTGTCGTGAAAGTGCTCAGTTGTTGATAGCTTTGGTACATCTGCTGTTGTTGGTCTTCGGGCTCCCTTATATACTGTGGTGCGTCTCTTGTTTACGTAGTGTTGTCGCCTTCTGGGTGAAACCAGGTGTCCTAGTAGTTGTTGTTGCAAAATCGGATACGAATTTGAGAATGTGCAATAACATCTCAAATGCATCATTAGTGCACTATAATTATTGGTGCGCTTACTATCCCGACACGTGTCATGGTCATAGTAGCATCCGCATTACCCTCGACACGAGGCATGGTCATACTAACTTAGCCTTGATATCTCGTAGATATCTTAAGATATCTCATAGCCCATAACAGTGTACTTAAATGCTAAACGGATATAGGTAACTCTAGTAAAAATGGTAACCCAACTTGGTAATAATTGGTAATATAATAAAATGGTAGATTATGGCCCTTTTGGCCCAACAGATAAAAATATATAATAATAATAGTTGCTGGTTTGGCACAACCAAAAATATAGTAAAAATACAAATAAATAATAATTGAAAGAAAAATAAAAGTCACAATAATTCTTGGTGCTCGTGTAGTAAACCGACGTTTTTAGTATAAAAACGTAGTTCTAAAGTCCAGTGGCCTATAACTATATCACGCCACCGAGTCGGACCACTAATGCCGATTCCTGATTGGATTAAACACATCACGCCACTTCATAGACGTAGATCATCCGATTCTCCATCACGGCATGTTCCATATAAATATGAGTCCTCATCATAGATTTAATTAGAGTTAGTTAAGAGTCAGTTAGACTAAGTCAGTGTTGTCACTTGCTCTCCGGTAGCTAAGTACTTGTGCTTACGCTAACGAAAGCCTTTTCATTTATTGTTTTAACAAGTTAATAAACGTATCAATTGTCTTATTAATTTATTGTTAACTTATATACCTCAACTCTCCAACCTACGACGGAACGTGCATTCGTCGTAAAAGAAGCGTGCAGTGACTATGACTGGTTACTACACTCGGCTGGCCAGCTGCTGCCTAATTTAAATGTCAAATAAATGATACATGCTCCACCAATAATATATCATAAAAAATACTACACGGCGATTAGCACACGTAAACGGGCGTTAATACAGCAACGCTGGAGAGAAGACTGACACAATTATAATATACAGCCGACGGACAATTCCGCGATCTCGTTATTTCTATATATTATAATCTTATATAATAATTATAATCTTGTTAGTTTTCACATTATAATATATTTACATTTTATTTTTTGCTGTTTCTTACAATCTTTCGTTTTGGGTCTGATGAACATCGATTCAAAATTGAACGAATAAGTTCGTTTATTTTATTCGATATTTCATTATCAGCAGGATAGGTATTGCAAGTATACAACTTCACGCTAGCTTCAGAATGTTTCCATCTATTATAAAAGATCATTATTTAATCATGTTATAGTTAAATATCAAAGATAAAATCCTCAATCTTATTATTTTAATTAGAATTTAATAATTTATTTGTATTGAATAATAATAGGTAACGGTCAAATTAAAAAAAATAATCTGGTGATCAATAAATGATTGTATCGCTGTTGTTTAACTATAGTTCATCATTTAATCATTGGTTTTTTTTATTATGGTTTTTACCTTTCAAGTGACGGAATGTCCTTTATAGCACTAGTTTTATAATGTTGGATGACGTAGTAGTCATCGCATTTTGGCACTACTGGACACCGAATCGTATACGTGTAATTTCCTTCCGTCAATGTTATTGAGTTTGAAACGTTACCTTCAATATTTCCTTTCAAAATTACACTAGCTAAGGCATCCTTGTACGTATCTATTGGTTCTGTTTGCTGCTATACATTCATATATATTTATATTAAAAATTAATGTGGTGTGTGTATGTGTGTTGTAAGGTTGTGGTATCATATGGTGTGATCATAGTTTTACATAATCTATAAAATAACTGTGGTAGCGTTGTAATATAGCGTGATCATAGTTTTACCTATTCTATAAAAAAATAACTGTAGTCAAAGTTTAATATAGCGTGATCATATTTTTACCTAATCTATAAAAAATATCTGTGATCAAAGTGTAATATGGCGTGATCAGATATCACACCATTGGATCAGACTATAAATCTGGTCCATAAATCATAATCATTCAATATTTATAGACTTATAGTCATTTACAAAGAGCTCTTGAGTTGGTTATAGACTATTATCCTCAGCCTTTCAGTACTTGTGTAAGTCGCTGACTTTATTACAACACTACCATCAAGCGAGGTTTTTAACATTAGTTAAGTTTTATTAATAATTAATCTAAATTAAATACAATATTAAAGAAACAGTTTAGTTCTTAATTCATTTTTAATTGATAAACTACAACCTACTTATTCAATGCAACAACGTGGACTGAGGTATTCATCAAACTATGCAGCAAAACAATAAGTAAAATAAAATACAAATATAATTAATTATAAATAAATATTATTTTTTGTGGACCTCGAACCTTCTCCATTAAACCAAAACATCTATAAAGTTGATTCAATTTGCCATACCAAAATTAAAATCGAAGCACCTCATCCAAAAAAAAACCCAGTTCAATGTCTAAGATGTCAAGATTATGGGCACACCAGAACCTATTGCCATCACACACCCAGATGTGTAAAATGTGGTGACACTCACCTCTCTACTGATTGCCAAAAAGACTCAAATACTCCAGCAACATATGCTCTATGCTACGGGGATCACCCAGCATCATACAAAGGCTGTCCCAAATTCAAACTGCTCCAGAAAGGACGTTCTTCAATCAAAACCAACAGGCCAACTGAAACTCAAGACACCTCCAAAACTTCAATCAAAACCAACACCATTCAAGATAATAACTTTCCCCCACTTTGTCAACCCCAATGGAGCTCCTCCCAGTCTACCTCAAAACCAAACCTCCCTAATACCCACTCCCACCCTAAAAAAAAACAAAATCCCACTGAACCCTGTGATAACCTAAATACCGATTCCGTTTCATCCCAACTAACTAATTTCCTAGTCCAATTCCAATCCCTAATAAACCCCCTTATCGCACTACTCACTAAACTCATCGAAACCCTACTAGTTAAATGACAAACTCTTACCCTAACAATTCACCCCTCTCACTCCTACTTTGGAATTCAAATGGCTTACAAAATCATTATCATGACCTCCATCTTTGCCTCAACAGCCGAAACATCGACATTGCACTTATCACCGAAACGCATCTCACTCCAAACAAAACTTTATTCTTCCCAAATTATTCCACAATCCGAACCGATCACCCAGATGGTTCAGCTCACGGCGGAGCAGCAATTTTTATTCGTAACAATACCAAATACAGTATCAGCCCTCCTACTTCTAACCAATCAATTCAAAGTGCAAACATCCAATTGAACATTAACAACACAAACACTACCATTGTAGCTGCATACTTCCCGCCCGCAAATCCAATCAACGAAATCATCTTAAACGACTTCTTTTCTTCTCTCAATAAAAACTTTGTTATAGGAGGCGACTTCAACTCAAAACACCCCAAATGGGGTAACAACACCACTGACACCCGAGGTCGCAACTTACTCAAATTTATAACAAATTACAACCTACGTACTATCTCACCTCTACATCCCACCTACTGGCCCTCTCACCAAAACCGAAACCCCGATATCCTTGACTTTTTCATAGTTTCAACCCCCCAACCATCCAACATTCAATTCTAAATTTAAACGAACTTTGCTCTGATCATACAGCTGTGTTACTCTCCTTAAATACAACTACCCCCACCATTGTCAAACCTAGCTTAGCTAGAGGCCCCATATCCTGGACAAAATTCAAAGTTATCCTAGATAATAAAACAATTCTAAAAATTCCACTAAAAAACACACATGATATCGAAGTAGCAGCTTTCAAACTAACAAATAACATCCAAAGCGCTGTCTCTGAATCTTCATCCAACCCTAATAAATCTACCAAACCAAATAATATCCCGAAAATCCTTAAAGAAATGTTAGCCCAAAAAAGAAGAGCAAGAGCCAGATGGCAATCAACTAGACACCCTCTGGATAAACACACGCTCAACTCTATTTCTAACAGATTAAAAAAAGAATTATATAAAATTAATTCTGAACGTTACGAAAATAATATCAACAAACTTCAATCATCCAATGGCTCCCTCTGGAGTAAAACAAAAAACATATTAAATCACAAAGAAATTATTCCGCCAATAAAGTTACCCAACAACAAGCTAGTCATACCCGACTTGGAAAAATCGAACACATTTGCCGAATATTTTTACGAAGTATTTAAACCTAACAATATTAACCCGCCTATCAACCATTTAAATAAAATCAACCAATCATTAAACTGCACTCTACCCTCTTTCCCACCTCCCAAACACTTCACTCCAAATGAAATTAAATATACAATCAGCAAGCTAAAAAATGGAAAAGCCCCTGGACACGATCTCATTACAAACAATATACTCAAATAACTTACAAATAAAGCAATTCTCAACACAACCCACATCTTCAATGCAATGCTCCGACTTTCTTATTTCCCATCACTCTGGAAAATTTCAACAATCATACTAGTACACAAACCCGGCAAACCCAAAAATACAACATCCTCTTACCGTCCAATCAGTCTCCTCCCTTCCCTGGGTAAATTTTTTGAAAAACTTCTATTAAAACGCCTCCAAAATATCTCCGAAACAAACAAAATTATTCCTAACTCTCAGTACGGCTTCCGAGCTCACCATTCTACTATTCACCCTCTACATCGTCTCACTGATGCCATCTCATCTTCTCTCGAACAAAAAAAATACTGCTCGGGTGTCTTCCTCGATGTCGCTCAAGCATTCGACAAAGTATGGCACAACGGACTCCTCCATAAACTAAAATCAAACTTTCCAGCCCCATATTATCTAATACTCAAATCCTATCTCACTCATCGTTCTTTCCAAGTAAATCTAAACAATTCAATTTCAAACCAATTCACGATTAACGCCGGTGTACCCCAAGGCAGTGACCTTTCTCCTCTTTTATACCTAATTTACACTGCAGATATAAATACAACCTCTTGCACCATCCTCAATACTTTTGCCGACGACACTTGTATCCTAGCCACCGATTCTGACCCCACAATAACAAGCTTCAAGCTCCAACACCACCTCAACTTACTCGAAAACTGGTTCACACTATGGAAAATAAAATTAATACAAACAAATCCAGCCACATTACTTTCTCCTTCGCCCAAACAATTGTCCACCAGTCAAACTTTGTAACCAATTATTACCCCAAACCAACCAAGTTAAATACTTAGGACTCATTTTTGACAAAAGGTTAACTTGGAAAGACCACATATTTGTCACAAGAAAGAAACTAAACTCCAGGTTACATCTACTACATCCTCTCTTACGATCAAATTTAAACCTTAAACTCAAAATCCTCTTATCTACAAAATGTTGATCTTTCCTCTATGGTATTATGGTATTCAAATTTGGGGTAACGCCGCCCCTAGTAACATTCAAAAAATACAATCATTCCAATCCATCTGCCTTCGCACTATCACAAAATCCCCCTGGTATGTAAGTAACAAAACCCTTCACTCTGACCTGAGAATAAATTACGTAAACCAAGTCACTAAAACGGCTAACCAAAAACTCCACAAAAAATTTAGCTCCCATAGAAACCCCAACATTAGTTATCTCGCTTCACAACACATCCCTGACAACCCCCCTCGAAGACTCAAACGTAAATGGGTTAGAGACCTCCTCCATTAATTAATAAAATACCCAAGTAGGTAGCTCCATTGGGAGCCCTCCTACATCGTGCCTTATTCATGTTATGTAATCCTTTTCATCATTATTACTTGTTTGCTTAATTGTATAGTTGTATATTTCTTATTAAATAAATAAAAAAAAAAATAAATAAATAAATATGTTTTAATAATTTACAAAATTTCAGTGAAATAAAAAATCAGATGAATAATGAAATATTTGAAATATAAATTAATACATACGTATAATATGAAAATATAAATAAAATGAATAAAATATAAAAAAATAAAATTGGTTGAATTCAAATTCAATATTTAATATATATAATAAAAGTTGTAAAACACGATCAGATTAAAAAAAATATATGATATAAAATCAAAGTTGAAAATTATTATTTTATTTGAATATTGTTTATATCATTATAGATTAATTAAGCTGCTAGTGAATCTGCTAGTCTTAGTGAATAAATATAAAAGAATAAAGATATGATCGTATTTATTTTTTTTTTTATATATTTTTAAATTCCCGCACGGACAGTCGTACTGTACGCACACGCTTTTAGCCGTCCTGAGTTATGCTCGAATGTTTCGTCTAATCCATGCCGAATTTTTTCGTTTTTTTTTCTACCATTCGACGTGGTTGTGAACACATTAAACCCTACATCATCAGCTCAACTCGTAAACCCCTGCGCTACAGTGAGTAACAATTTTATATATTATAACAATGTGCGTGCTAAGTAGTACTGTGCATGGTATAATATTAATCTCACCACCAAGGCACCGATACGCGGTGACCTTTGGACCTGCGATTAGATTACAAGTTTCTATCTTTAAAAACTATAATTAAAACGGATATACGATCGCGACAATCATATTAATTTAATTAATGTAATTATGATTAACACAACTAAGGCGAAAAATAAAGATAAACCGCCGAATAATCAGTTAAATTTAACAATGTCTACATCTTTCTATTTCCTTAAATTCTGAACCCCCGACATCTCCGCATGTGCACACCAATAAAAACAAAAAAAAACTGTTCTCTTCACCAAACAGATGTGATGTACTTAGACCAAATGAAACAACCAATGTAAATATCACCACAGATGAACCACAACCCACTACTTCAACTTCAGATCATCCTACAATTAAACCACCGCCTCCAATATTTATTAAAGGAGTCGAAGATTTTCCTGGCTTATGTACTGCATTAATCGATTTGATAGGTGTTGATAATTTTTTTTGTAAATCAACTACGGATCACTTGAAAATTCAAACATCGAACCCAGATTCTTATAGAAATATAGTGCATTTTCTAAGAGAAGAAAAAACCGAGTTCCATACCTTCCAATTAAATGAAGATAAACCAACCCGCGTAGTTTTGCGTAATCTACATCCTTCTACTCCGACCGCCTTAATTAAAAGCGAACTGGAAGTACGATTATTTGAAGTAAGGCAAGTTACCCAAGTAATTCATCGACTCAATAAACATCGACTTCGAACCCACAGACTTTTCACAAGGTATATATAAACTTGAATCATTATTACTAGAGCAAGGACTTTCATGCACTAAAAAATCAACAAATATGCATTTAAAAATATGCATTTATGCATTAAAAAATTTAAAATATGCAGTTAAATATGCTCCCGAAAAAAAATATTTTTTTTATTTATTAATTTAATTGTGTTAATACACCAAGTATTTTTACATTGTTAAATACAATTTACGATTAATATGTTTACAGCAATATTAAATATTTTTTCTTTAAATATTTAATTTTAATAATTTTATATTCTCTTTATAAGTCTTGACTAAATTTATTTTACTTATTTTACTGTACTAAATTAGTTTGGTTTCTTTTTTTGAATTTTGTATCTCATTCTTCTTTATTAATTATTATTCTGTACCTAATAAAACAAAAAAAAATAATATATATTTAAAAATAATTGTTGAATAATTCTCAAATATTTTCCTTACCTAAATCAGAATTGCACTGAATTATTAACATTTCTTTGATATTTTCAAATAGTAGAGAACGTCTTTTATCTGTCAGCAGGTTCTTGTATTGCGAAAAACTTTGTTCGACGTCCATGGAAGTGATCGGTGCATATTTGAAGTAAATCATTTCACAAGCATTCAAATTTCCTAATTCATCCATTTCGATGTTTTCATCAGTACCATTTAAAATATTTGAAATTATACGAAGCATATTGAAACCTTTATTTTTTTCTATTACTTTTTTAAATTTTTCCACTACTGATTTTATACTATCTGATTGTGTATTAATTACGTTCATTTCGTTCTTAATTTGGTTTATAATGTTAATTGAATCAACTAGCTTTAATCCACGTGTTTCAAGCTGAGTAATAGATTTAGATATAATTCCAAAATTTGATGTAATACAAACCAAGTTTGCGTCTAATTTTTGGTCATCCAAAATATTTTTTACTTTTAATATAGAAACTGAATCATCGTTCAATTTCATAAACATTTCGAATGCTCTGTAAATGTTTACAATAGTAGTCTGTTGCATCTAACCACGTCCCCCAACGAGTAATTATAGGTTCGGGTGGTAGCATTACATCAGGAGCTTCGGTTTTAAAAATTTGGACTCGATATGGTGCTTTTAAAAAAGTTTTTTTAACATTCGAAATTAGTTTGTCTACTTTTGGAAACATGTTACGAATCTCCTCCGCAACCCTGTGAAGACCATGAGCCAAACACGTAATGTGAACTATTTTGGAATAAAAAACTTTTATTACAGATGCCGATTTAACCATACATGGTGCTGCATCGCTTACGAAAAGCAATACATCGTCATGCTGAATACCGTAGGGCCATAATAAAGCCATTGATCTATCAAATAACTTTGCTATTGTCGAGTGATTAACTTTTTCTAATACCTCGGATGTCAACAACATAATTTTTCTAGGACAATCAATTTCTAGTGTACCTATGATAACATTAGCTACATACCTTCCATTGCTGTCAGTAGTCTCATCAATTGATACCCATATTTTTTTATCCTGGACAGTGGCCCTTATTTTATCCATTATCTTGTTATAGCAATCGTTTACATAATATTTTCGAAGTGTCGATTTGTCAGGCACATCTCTCTGCATATATTTTTCTAAAAAACTCTTAAAATGAGTGTTTTTTAGTTTATAAAGTGGAATATTTGCAGATAGCAAAGTTTTACATAAATCTGAATTAAATTCCGATAGTTTTGAATTACGATTTGTAACCTATTGTTGCACATTATTTGTTTTTTTGTTTACTAAACGTGCTGCACTTCTGATGTGTTGGTCAGTTTTTAGGTGTTGTATGATACTAAAACGTTTCTCATTTGCAACTTTTACGTTACAGATTTTACAAAATAAAATAATATTATCCGTTGAAAATACAGATTCACCAAACTCCATTACAAAATTACGCAAACGCCAAACTTTCGACGATTTTTCTTTTGGCATATTTATATAGGTAGGGTTGCCAGATTTTAAAATAACCAAACCGGGACGACATCATATTGACAACCTTTTTTTTTTAGTTTAGTTTAGTTAATAAATGGAAATAATAAATAGCCGCTATTTTATTTAAAAATGAATAAACCAGTATATTTTTTTTATATTTTACAATTTACATAAGCTAATATTGATATTTTTCGGCGGAATGAACTTTTTTCAATAAAGTAGTATTATACTTAATTTTATTATAAAATTCATTACAATTTAAACCAAAATTCATTTTACATACCATTAGATTAGACCTCGTACAGTATTTTCATTCATCCTTGCCCTTTCGTCTGACCAAGCGTTATTCATAAGCGAAAAAATTCTTTCTACTGGAGCAGACATTTCTGGCATACAAAAGATATACTGTAAAATTAATTTTATATTCGGAGCTAATATATCCTTTTCTTTAAAATGGCAGAAGAGCTGCACCCATTTTTCTTCACTTGTAACTTTTATTTTAGTTTTTATTTCTTCCTCTTTCCAATCTTTAACTTTCAATAACCAAAACTCTTTAGCTAGTACGACTTCATCGAAAAGCTGATCTTGGTTTACAATTTCACTTTTTAGTCTCAAGTTTATAATTTCTGAAGCTTTTAAAAAATGATCCCATTTAATTTCATTTTCATCCACCCAAAAAAATGTAGATGCATCACCAAAACTATTTTTCCACAGTCTGATATATGCTATACATCGTTCATAAAATAATTTAAAGTCTTCTTCAATTTTTAAAGTATTTGTTTCCTCGTCAGTTAAAGTGTTCAAAACCTTTTTCGCGCCTGAAGGGACAAATTTAGCATCCTTCTTTTCTATGATATTATTCTGCAATTTTCTTAGAATATTTACTACATCCGTTGCACTTGCATTGTTTTTTTCCATTGCTTGAATAGAGTTATTGAAAAGAGAAAGTTGACCATGAATAAACCATAGATAAATTTCTCCTCGCTTGTCAGTAAAAAAATTTTTATGAGGTTTGGATATAAATCTTGGCTACAGAAGTAAGCTTTCAAACCTTCAAAAATTAGCAATATTCTTTCAACTGCTGGTAGCAAGGAAAGAAATCGTGTGCTACCATGCTGTAATACCTTTTTGTATTCTACTTCTGCGAATTCACAAAACTCTTGAAGCTTAGTTCCTCGTACTGTGTAAATATGAAAATATTTGTATATTTTCACAATTAAAGCTTCAATTTCGATAGGTAAGACATCAACTGCTGTTTGTATACAATTATGAACTATGTGTGCACCACAACCAATTCCATTGATTTCTCTGCCTAATTCATTCTTCATTCTAGCCAAAACATTATTGTTTCCTCCTCTCTTTACTCCACCAAAGTTTGTGTTACAGTTGTCTCCACAAAATCCGATAACTTTTTTATCCAAGTTGTGTTCCTTTAAAACTGTCATAATATGGTTTGTAAGTATTTCAGCTGTTTCTCCCGAGACTGACTTAAATTCTAAAAGCTTAACTTTTATTCCAAATTCTGGTTGAAAGTAACGTAATAATTACAGGTACAATTTTTATATCTTTTTTGCTAGAAGCATCCATACTTACGGTGATAAAGTTGCATTTATTTAAATCATCATGAAGTCGTCATTTGCTAGAGGAGCTAGGATGTTTAAAATATAGCCTCACACTTTGTTTTACCAAGGGTAAATTTAGGCTCAAAAAATGTGGAAATCAATTTAGAGTTACAAATATTAGAATTGAAGCTTAGATTATGATTTACAGTGTGGTAAGCGTATGTTGCCTCTTAAGCCGCCAAATAAAATTCTTTATTATGTGGTTCAGAACTTTTGAAATATGAAGTTAATTTCGAAGAACCAGCCGATACCAACAAACTATTTTTATGTCTACTTGATTTTAAGTGATGTTTTATATCAGCACGCCCTCCGTGAGATACTGAAAATTCGGAACCACAAGAATATTTTACTCGGTCAACTTGATTAAATACTTTTTTTAAAAACGGATATTCATTTTGTAATTCATTATTAAAAGTATACGATCTTTTAGGCATCTTTGTAAATAAATTTCAACGAAAAAATATAACCGCACAGACATTTACGTCTTACACATGCAATCACGAACAAGACTGACAAAGATAATAATGAAATTGGATTTATATTTTATATAACTACCTAATGGCTCAATATTAAAGGCTAATCGTATAGAATGAAAAATAAACCTGTAACCATGTAGATAAAATTTAGATAATATAATACGATCAGAAATTATAAATTATAAATGTACAACTAAAATAGTTATCTTATCTATAAATCGCCGGTTTCTAATGATTGTGTACAATAAAAATATTCTGGGAATTTTCTGATTCTACATAACACGTTATTCTCGCCAACCCATCATTTATTATTAAATAATGCAATATTCAATATATTTTTTCTCAGCTTCCATTAACCGGGACAAAATGAATGACAGGCAGGGACACCGGGACGAATGGCAAGCCTATATATAGGTATAGTTAATACAACAATTAAACTTACAATAAAACGTAATACGCACAACACATACAATACAACGTAATACACACACGGCGAATGTTCTAGAAGTAAATAATTATTTTACTACGTACATTTTGTTGTACAAAAATACAAAAATAAACGTACTAAATAGTTTGATATCGCTATATTGTCATCTAATCTACCGATTCGCAATTAAGATAAAATGAGGCTCTATCGTCTTTATGGGAAATTATATAGAAACAGTTAAATATAATAATTTGTGTAATTGATCATGAAAAATATTCACCGATGTACATAGTTTTCGAAAAACTTTCAAAATATGCACTATAAACTTAAAATATGCTCTTATAATCAAAAAATATGTCCTTTAACCCAAAAATGTCAAAATATGCAAAAATATGCACTAAAAACTTTGAGCTTTTGGTCACAAATATTGTGAAATGTATTATGTACTTACTCAGCATACGAACAAGTTAACCAGAAAAAACGTGCACATGCATGAAAGTCCTTGCTCTAATTATTACATACAAAAATTAAAATTGAAGAGCCTCACAAGCCAAAGGTCATTAGCCAATGTCATAATTGCCAAGCTTACGGTCATACAAAATCCTATTGCGGACATATGCCTCATATGCGTCCGCTGCGGAAACAATCACCATTCATCTGACTGCCCGAATTCACGGCAAGATCCTATGAGATGTGCCCTTTGCTCTGGCAACCATCCGGCGAACTATAAGGAATGTTCAACGTATAAAGATCTTCAGTCTCGTAAGAAACCAATTTCAAATAACCACAATATATCTAATCTTAAGTTTAAGTCTAATGATGTAAAAGAGTCACCCATCAGTTATTAACACACCACCCAATAATTGTAATTACCCAACTTCTCAAACGTATGCTCAAGCCACTCAAAATAATCTAGATAATAATACACAAATAAACGAATTTAAACTCTTAATTAACCCGTTAATTGAATTACTTACTAAAGTTATTTTCAGCTTTAACGGCATTAAAAACCATATTAATGAGCTACAAAATGTTTTATATCACAAACGAATAGACATCGCGTTAATTACCGAAACGCATTGTACTAAACATTCAAATTTCCATATACCTGGGTACATTTTACTAAAAGTTAACCACCCGGACAACACTGCACACGGCTGTGTAGCAATTTTTATTAAATCTAGTTTTCACTTTCAGCCACTTCCCAACTACTGTCATGACCATATACAGTCTTGCATGACAATTATTAAACTGAATAGTATCCCAATCACCATAGGAGCCTTTTATTCCCTTCCCCGACACAATAATACGAATATTATCTTTACTGACTTTTTTAATATAATTAAAAATAAATTTATTATAGGAAGGGACTTTAATTTTAAGCATCATCATTGGGGCTGTCGCGCGAACAACCCTCGTGGCATCGTTTTGCAAAATTTTATAAATATAAATAATTTTAATATACTCTCTCCACTTAAACCCACTTACTGGCCTTCGTCCATTAGAAAAAAACCTGATATTTTAGATATCTTTGTTGCAAAAATACCAAGCAATTTACATTGCTCTGTTAATAATATATTAGATTTAAATTCAGATCACTCCTCAGTATTACTTAGTATTTCTGCTACCCCACTAACTCGAACTGAAGCACCTAAATTATTTTATCCATCAACTAATCGTTTACAATTTCAAAATTTAGTAAACGAACAAGTAAACTTCAAAATAAAACTAAAATCTAAACTTGACGTAGATGAAGCGGTAAAAAAATTAACCACACTCATACAGTTAGCTGCTTGGGCAGCTACTAAATATATCAAACCTCATAACGCATATTCGAATTCCCACCTAGTCCCTGAACAAATTCGGAGCTTAATAGTTGAAAAACGCAGAGCCAGGGCACGATATCAATCCTCCCAGCTCCCATCACACAAATCAGCATATAATAAGCTAGCCAATTCACTGAAAAAGGTTCAAGCGAAATATAAAACAAATGTGTTTGAACAAAAATTACAATCTCTGTCTACTACAGATGGTAGTCTTTGGAAAGAAACCAAGCGTTTGCTTAAATATAAAACTCCTTCATGCCCACTAAAAAATGTTGATAATACCTTAGCTATCACAGATGATGAAAAAGCCATGGTATTCCAATGTCATCTTTCTGAAATCTTTCAACCACACAATGACACCTTTAACCCACAACATATAGAAAATGTTAAAATATATCTTAACTCCCCACTACCATATGCTCGCCCTATAAAATACTTTACACCAAATGAAGTTAAAACCATGATAATTAAGTACTCTAGTAAAAAATCTCTAGGCTTCGATTTGATAACAGCTGAAGTCGCTAGATGGCTGCCAAAAAAGGCCATAGTTCTCCTAACCTACATATATAACGCAATTATAAGACTTTCATATTTTCCACTAACCTGGAAATTTTCACAAATAATTATGTTTGCCAAACCAGAAAACCCACCTGATATCCCTACTTCGTACAGACCAATTAGTCTTTTACCCTACCTTTCAAAAATTTGTGAAAGACTTATTCTTAAACTTTAACTCCATATATATTTGCAACCAATTTACTCCCGTCTTCACAATTCGGTTTCAGAGCTAAACACAGTACAATACATCAAGCTCATAGAGTAGTTGATGCTATTAGCACATCTCTCGAAAAAAAATGTTACTGCACATCCGTTTTCTTGGACATATCTCAGGCTTTTGATTGAATATGGTACGAGGGCTTACTCTATAAACTTCGACAATTTTTACACACACCGCTCTTTCTTTTAATGGAATCCTACCTTACAGATCGACACTTTCAAATACGTTGCGGATCATCTACGTCAGATATAGCTACAATTACCGCCGGTGTTCCACAAGGAGCTATCCTCTCACCATTACTATTTAACATATATGCTTCTGATCAGCCCACAACTCCGAACACTACAATTGCCGACTATGCAGATGATAAAGTAATATTTTCAGTTCATAATGATCCAATTATAGCTTCTGCTAACTTACAATCTCATTTAGATTTACAATCTGAATGGTATGAAAAATTGCGCGTAAAAGTAAATCACAGCAAATCAGTCCATACAACTTTTACCCTTAGACACGGTCACTGTCCAAATGTTTTAATCAATAACATACCTATCCCACCACTCAATGATTAACGTGGAACAAACATATAAAAGCCAAAAGATTGACCCTTAACGTTCGATCCAGATCACTAAAAACATTATTATCAAAAAATAAATTCACTAACTTAAAAACTAAATTACTAATATATAAAACCCTCCTAAAGCCTATATGGACATATGGATTACAACTCTGGGGATCAGCAAAAAAATCAAACTTGAACAAGATTCAAGTCTTTCAGAATATTACTTTAAGAAAGCTCACTAACGCTCCTTTCTATGTCTCTAATTTAACCCTCCACCAAGATTTATGTATCCAACCTGTTTCATCTGAAGTGGAATTATTCTACAAACGATTTTTTGCCAAACTAGAAAATCACCCTAACCCTCTAATTAAAAATTTACATACCTTCACACTGCCTGGTAATCCACAACGCAGACTTAAAAGGAAATGGTGCCGTGATCATTTAAATTAAAAATACCTCTCACCAATGTAAATACATGCCAAGCTAAGTGTCACTAATGGATGACTTCTTATTCAAGTAAATCATGTTTTTGTATAGACTTTTATCTTATATTCTTATTGTGCATTAATATGTATAGATTGTACATGTACTGTTAAATAATAAAAAAAAATAAAATAAAATAAAATAAAATATATATTTTTAAAAAATAATAAGTTATGTGTCTATAAAATATTTATATCATTGATTATAAAAAAATATGTTTTAATATTTTACAAAATTTCAGTGAAATAAAAATCAAATAAATAATGAAATATTTAATATCAAATAAATTCATATTACTCAAAAATAAAAAAAAATAAATCAATAAAATATAAAGTACACTCAATAATCTAAATTTTATATAAAATAAAAAATTGTGAAATCAGTATTAAATTTTTATTAAAATATATTTTAGTAATATAGATAAAAATAATACTATGATACTATTAATTGATGTTGTTTAATTACAGGCAAAAACCAAAAAATAAAATAATTATAATTGATTTTGAATTCAGCAACTATCAACGTACAGATTTAATACTTATTTCTGCAGCTATATCACAGACTCACGTAAAATCTGAAATTATTCGTCTACGAGGTCGACCTTTAATAATATCACCTGATGGAAGAATAAGATTAATGATTAATTATTCATATATAAAAACTAGAGATTTGTTACTAAACATTTTTGAAAAAAAACCAGATCAGCTTCAAGTTATATTAAACGAATAACATTTAGCTATGAAATCAAAAACGTCGAACCTAACTACTTAGCAAACATAGCACGTATAATCTACGTATGTAATGAGTATAACATTGGTGAATACATATACGTAGTTAATATTCGTATAATATACGTTAAAATGTATTTATTTTACGTTTAAAATACGTATACGAGTACTCGTATATTTTTCGTGAAAGAATTACGTTTAATTAACGTTGGTCGTACGTTGATTGTCGGTTGGTCGAACTTACGTCGAAGCTTGGATATAGTTATACATGTATTTTACGTTTAAAATACGTTTACGAATACGTTCTATTATAATATCATTGTTCATGTATATTTCTTACAACTTTTAATGCGATTTAACAAATTAAGAATAATTAAGAACAAGTTTGAACTTGTATTAAGTATTACTAATAATTAGCTAGTCTTGTTTTTGATTTCAACTTTTTCGTTATAATATTGACTTATTATAATGTATTAATATACATCACTGTAATACGCAATTTGCCGAGACCGCACCACCAACCCGCATCCCACCTGGATGCTCCGTCTATGAGTTTATTATTATAACTAGAATATTCAATACGTGTAAAAAACTAAAAATAGATGAGATATGAAAACCCAACTGAAACGATACATGCAGCGGTCGCGACTTGCGATTACGATACAACTCGAATTGTTGCGATCGCTATTATTGGTTATAGGAATGTGCGATAGTGTATATGTGTTCCGTTAACAGTTTTCCCTTGACAAAATAAATTTATTTTGTCATGAGTTTTCCGTTGTCCGTCAATCTACTTATCTCCTTATATAACCTTATATAATAAAGCGTGAAGCGGTTCGTCTTTCCGCCGGCGCGGCGCCACCCGTATTATAGACAATTACCAATCACAAAATTCCGTTCCGCCGCGCTATGACGCCGACATGATTTACCATCTCAAACTGTAGTCAATAGGTTTAGGCGTTAGGTCTCCGTGCTAGGGTAGTCAGGTTCGAATCCCGCTCTGGCGGATTCATCGTTGATCCGACGGCGGCGCTTTAACACGCACGGCCGCCCGGACGCTATTGATTTTTTGCATTTTTTTCCGATTTTTTTTTTCGTTTTTTCGTTTGATTGTCGAGAGTTAAAGCTCTAATATATTTCACCATTACCACCGTTTAATAATATATTATGCATACCTACGTATATTACTGGAATATTATATATTTTATAGTTTCCCATATATTTACTACCTATACGCTATTCATGTATTGATGTATATTTATTATTTTTTGAACTCGGCAATATTGTATACATGGGTAATTATATATTTTAAGCGGATTGGTTATTCAATATCGATTTTCAACTCATTCGGGTGTATATTGCAGTTGGATTTCATTTTACTTGATAAATCAATGCTGCATTATACGTACCCATATCATAAATATAATTGTGTTTATATTATATACGTACAGATTTATCTCGAGTTTTTACACACCGATGAAATGCAATTGTTATTAAACATTAAAAAAAACGGAGATTTCGATTTTATTTTTACGTGGCGTTTATATTATGTTTATATAATATATATTGTCATCTTCGCAGTCCGATATTAATTGGACGTCAACGGCTGCCGTGTTAGATTTAATCTTTGAGTATAGTAATATTATCTTATCGTCGATAAGATTTCGATTTGACGAATTGTAAATCTATTTATTGTTGGTAAATTCGTTATACTCAATACAAAATTAGTATTTATTAATTATTAGTGTAGTTACCCATCATTACTACCTATACGCCTTCACTTCCACAGTCGGCGTATTATTGTTAAATACGTACAACTTTAAATATGCGAAAGTATATACAAATTTTGCTTATTAGGTATATATTTTGTATTCGTAGAAAACCAATACCTCATTGAACCCCTTAAATACATATATTATGTATGGGAAGTATTATGAACACCAATATCATAGACACGGAAAATACGTATATAATAATAAGATGCAATTGCACAATATACAACATCTGTCATCTAAGCACCAAGTTTTTTTTGTACTACTGTTTTTTTTTTAGCTTATATATTATGAGACGTTATGCTTAAAATGCTGGTTTAATGTAAACCAGTTATCTGAACATTATACACACTCATTCATATTTACACTTACAAAGCATTATTGCTTTTAAATTGGTTCTGAATAAACCAATACATTTATTACAATAAATTGTCTAATTTTTATTTAACAACTTATTATATTTCATTAATGCTGAGCTATAAATTATAATTATCAAACGATTATTTTCTGTTTGTTGTTAATATTCTTTATTTTATTTATCTTTCCTTCACATATATTAATAATACTGACTATATTATAACGAATACACGACACTGGTCAATAATGTAAAATATTGGTACAATAAAGGATTTCAAAGATGGGTTAAATATTTACCTACCCTGTTTTTATATTTATCACGTGTGATATACACCTTATGTATTTTTAAAATTTCAAAACAATTTTTAAATTATGATAATAATGATGTTGTATTTAAAAGTACATATTACAAAGATTTACTTTAGGTGATGACTGATTGCTAGACCCCCCCTCAAATACTTAATTTCTATTCTATCGTGTAATTCTTTTGCTTTTCAAAATTATTCTGAATTCAAATTTCAAATATTTCAAACACCTACAATAATAAAAAATAAAAAAATAAATTAAAATTGTAGAAAAGTCAACTCAAATACTTATTGTTCTATTCATTGTAACTAATGCCAATTTTAATTTTACTTCATAATACATATTATAATCGATCCTACTGTGGCGATTTGATATACACGGCCACCCGCGAACGCTCTAAATTTATTGCATTCTTTTTAAGAGTTATTTTTTGATTTTTTAATTTGAATTTTGAAAATTAAAGCTATTCCTTTATCTTATACGATAAAATACATACGTCTACGATTTTTTTTTAATACCATATTATTACGATTATTATTAGTATAATATAAAGTGTAGTACTACAACGCGTTAATGGAGTACATTTTGAATTTTTATGACATTTGATATGTTTTATATAGTTTCCTACATATCAAAAACAACATCTGATATATTCTAACCTTTGACATTAGGAGGTATGAAAATTATGTATTTAACTTTCGGACATCGATTTACATAATATATTATGATGACTGATAGCTAGACATTCAACTACCATTTTCACTAAATAAATTTTATAATATGAAAAAAAGAACCAGGCATGCGACGGAACACGGTATCAGATTGTTCATATTATACTATATTGGCATTATAAACCTACTATTCACGCATTGTCCCCGATCCGACGCAGTCGGATTGCCTACGTGGTGGGTTTAATGAAGTTTAATTTGATTTTTCCCAATGATAACTGACAACTCGACTTGAATGCTCATAATATGTTATTCGACTTTATACTTATAATCCTACAATACAACCAGTGGCGTATTTAAGATTTTTCCGCCTATAGGCATTTTCCAATTCGCCGCCTCCCCCACCCCCTCAATCTTTCCAAAAATTATTTATAAAACATATTTAAATATACAATTTATTATATTATAATATTATATTAAAAAATATACATTATTAATGAACATCAAATTACAAAAATTAAAACTTTTAACTTTTTCTTCTACTTTTTTCCTCAGCAAATGCATCAATTAAATCATCGCAATTTAAAGTCGACAGTAAATCCGCTTCAATATTCAATATAGCCAAACTATTGAGTTTTGTAGTACCCATAGTCGATCTTAAATAATTTTTGATTCGTTTAAGACATGAAAAAGAACGCTCAGTAGTACAGTTAGAAATTGGAGTATAAACATATATTCTAAGTGCAATATCTATATTAGGATACACGTCCGTAAGAGAATCTTCTCGTAATAACTTACACATTTGTAAAGGAAAAATGCAATTTATTTGTTTATTTGAAGATTCCAAATAGGATTTAAAATGTATACATTCTGTTGAAAATGCTTTTTCAATATCATCTTTGTAACATTCTTGTAACTTATTGGCATATTCTATAATTTCCGAAACACTTAAAGAAATAAGCTTGTGGAGTACGATAAATTTAGTGTAGTAAAAATCATAAGCCTGTCGCCGTTTTTCTAATTCACTTGCTATTCGATTAATAACCACATAAAATGTAAATATTTTAAACTTTTCTCGGCCATTCATTGATGTATCAGTATCGCTTTTTTCATCATAAAATACTTTCCTCTTTTTAAAACGGGTCTTTGTATCTTGATATAATTCAATTCCTGACATAGTTTTTGCTTGTTCTTCAAAATAGTCAAAACTATCCCGAGTTTCTTGAATAAGATTAATAAGCGATGCATATAACTTTGAAGCTGTACCAATATCAATTGCAGTACCTTGTAAAGTTTTGTTAGTTATATTTAACTGATCTAATACATATGTCCAAAAAACGGTCAAAAATGCAGTTTCCAAAGATTGTAAACTTTTATATAGACCTTTGTCTTTGTTTCTGGTAATGCATTTTTCGTTTTCATTATTTTTAATAAGTAATAATGAGTTTATTATTTCTGACCATGATGCATTTAAAGCTCTACATGCATCCGCGCGAGCCGACCATCTAGTTATTAATAAAGATTTAAGTGTGTATGAGTTTTGCTTCATATTGTCGTGTAAAGTATTCCATCTATGAGTAGATGCTGTGAAAAAATTGTAAAGTTGTTGAATAAGTCCAAAAAATGAAGATGCATTACTACAAAATTCAGCGGCAGATGTTCCTACTAGATTTAAAGAGTGCGCAGAGCATGGTACAAAATAAGCTAAGGGGCTTAATGTTTTTATTCGGGCCTGCAAACCTGTATAAATGCCGGACATATTGCTGGCGTTATCATATGCCCGTCCTAGACAATTAGCAATATCAATGTTATAAACCTTTAAAATATTTAAAATAGCATCTACTAATTGTTCAGCTTTGTGTCCTGTATTAGGAGTGAAACATAGAAACGTTCAATAGGCTCGCCGTTGTACATATCTCACCATAAAAGAAAGTTGGTCTACATGAGAGATATCTGGGGTAGAATCTACGCTTATTGAAAAGTATTTAGATTTCACTAACTCTTGTATTATAGTATTTTTCATTTTTTTCGTAATTAATTGTATAAACTCATCACAAATACTGTGTGATAAATAAGAAGTTGTACCGCTTCCTTTATTACTAAAACGTGCAATATGATCTGCTAAAAATGAATCGAATTGAGCTAATAATTCTAAAGACATCATATAGTTTTCATTGTAATTAGAGCCAAAAATAGAATTATGACCACGTAACGGTAATCCACGAGAAGTTAGTGATTTTATTGTAGCAACTATCCTTTTTAAAACATTCCTCCAGTATAATATAGTCTCTTCCTGTAGTTGTAGTACTACACTGTTATCAATTTTTCCGAGTTCTTTACCTCGTAATTTTAATTTTATAATTGAATTTTTATTTTCTTGGCTATTTTCATGCCAATTGAAACGCTGATTGGCATTTTTCCAGTCATTATAACCCTCTGTTACAAGTTGAATTTTGTTTAAACTTTTTTCAAATAAACGAACAGGCCCACAAAATACTACACCTTTACTTTTAGAATATACAAGCCATGAACGTAATGCGAATTCACCATTTAACATTTTCCTCTGAAATAACTGTTTTGTCATTATATTTTCGACCGGGATAAGAAAAATCATCGGATAGATTTTGATGTAAGCCATGTTTTGCTACATAGTTACGAAAAGATTCATTTTATTTTTATTCGACTTTATACTTATAGCTATTATCCTACAATACAACATTAGACCTTCGATGTCGGAGGCGCAGGCGGATTGTATTGTCAGATATAGATTTAGGATACACACTTAGGTACGTGATGTGATGATTGATACTTAGACACTCGACTACCATTTTCGCTTAATACATTTTTTTATATACAAAAAGAAAGGGGAATGCAATGGGAAACGGTTAGGTTAGGTTTTTGATAACACGATTTTCAACCGACCCCCTCGAAGGTTAGATTAGGACTCTCTCGGCTCCTTCCAAACCATCGGAGGTTAGGTTAACTAAAGTTGTGACTACTAGACTTTTTACGATATTTTCTTTACAGTCCCGTCTCCAATCTAGGATACTCACTTAGAGCGAATATCACTTAGACCGAATTTCACTTAGACCGATTTTCACAGCAGAGCGAGGCACACCCGGCTAGCAGGCTGGCCTGCTAGTCTTATATAATAAAGCGTGAATAATAGTTCGTTCACTAAGAAAAGAGTGCGCCTCGGTCGCCGTTTTTATACTCCATGGCCCGCCGCCGTCGTTATCGAAAACGGACGGTTCTCCAACAACGCCGTCTCGATATCGCGTTTTTCTTAGGTTAGGTTCGATTATTACGCGGGTTTTCGACGATTTTAACTTTTTTTTTTTTTTATCGGCTATTTGTTATATTATAATACGTTGTTGTATTTTCAACCCGTTTTACGTAAATACCTATAGGTATGAGGGTTTCAACTTTCAAGTGTACGTTGCTTTGGGAAACGTTATATTAAATAGACAATTAATATAAGCTTTATTACACACGAATTAAACAGAATTATACAGGTATATATGATGGCATACTCTTCATTTTTTAATATAATATTTATTCACACACACACACACACACACATACATATACAATTGATATGTTTCATAATATAAAAGCCCCTGAAAGAGTTAGGTACCTACAGGTATAAACTGAGTGCGCTGAGAGAGCGCAAGTCGGCGGCGACCAAATTCGGTTTTACTGCGCATCCCCAAGCGTCACTCTGCCATAGGGAAACCAGTTTGGACAGCAGGGAGATACAAGAGGATGCGCAGAACTTGATAGCCGATTTGCACTCTTTCGGCGCACTCAGTATAGTTAGGTAAGTCAAAGTTGTAATTGCAAATATTTTTAATCATACCTAAGAATTTCTGTAGGAAATGTTTATGACACTTTTGTTATAGTATTATATACATATATATATAACGCGTTTTCGATTTCCGCTCGATTATTATGCGGTTTTTCGAAAAATTTTTACTTTTTTTTACGATTTGCATACTTTTCCGAACGTTTTCCGTTCCGTTCCGTGCGTTTTGGAGTCTTCCGAGTATGACGACGTTTTCCTTCGATTTTTTTTTTTTATTCGACTGTTTTTTCCGATCTGTCTGATAATTTGTATATTATAATACAAAATTATGTTGTTTTATATTCAACCGTTGTTTGTTTTTTTTGCTGTGTGTTTCTAGACGACAATTCACCAAGCAATACAATGTTCGTGTACATGATTATATGTTATAAAAATTCCTATAGGTATGAGTATTTTAACTGTACGTTGCTTTGAGAAACGTTAACTTCTTATTTTGTAGATTTATTATTAAATACGTTAAATAGATGTATGATTAAGGTATATAAGTAGGTAGTGTTACAGATATACATTAAATCAGGGGTGCCCAACGCATGCGGCCCTTAGTAGATTTTGATGCGGCCCTCACTTCAATTTAAAAACCGTGAATTAATTGTAAATAATACATTAATATTACGAGAACAAATTTATTTTAAGAATATAAAATTATAAAACATCAAATAAACTGTAAGGGCCGATGCTCACGTCTATATTTTTACCGTTGCGTCATTTTATCTTATGTTACATACGGTCGTGTGCATCGGGCCTAAAGATAAACTTTATTAGTGTAAATTTCACATTAAATAACTTTTTTAAGCTAAAACTTTTTTTTTGTTATAAATAAATATACTTTTCTGTGTACTTATAATTAAATATTAATACTTGTAAAAATATTTCTGCTTATTATACACTATTGTAAAATTATAAAAAAAAATATATTGTTGTATTATAAAATATAATTTAATCATTAAATTTGAATGTATTATTATTAAAAAAAATATGTGGCCCACAACAACTTCTACCTATATGATGTGGCCCAGTCTTCACAAAAGGTTGGACACCCCTGCATTAATTAGATAATTAATAAGAATAATTAAGCTTTATTACACACGAATTATACGAATTAAAACTGAGCTGAACGAAAAATTCGTAGCAGCACAGAAACAGTTTAAGTGCTCGAGATTCGGCACCAGTATCCAGCTTAAACTGTAGTCGATAGGACAAGGCGTAAGTTCCCCGTGAAAGGTAATAGGAGGTAGCGGGTTCGATTCCCTCCCTGGCTGTGCCTTTGGCGCATTTTTACGGCGGCACTCTAATTAACGTGTCCTCCGCCCGTATTCAACAATTTTTTGCATTTTTTTTTCGAGTTAGTTTTTGATTTTTTAATTTGAATTTTGAAAATTAAAGCTAATGCTTTCTCTTATACGATAAATACATACGTTTACGATTTTTTTTAATACCATATTATTACGATTATTATAAGTATACTAGCTGACCCGGCAATGCTTCGCTATTGCAAGATTTCTCAGATGTATGTAAATTGTGTATGTACATTTTGTAGGTATAACTATGGATGAAACAAAAGATGAATTATGCCAGTATTTTGATAATTATTCAAAGACTTAAAAAATTTCTTTATAAACAACGTTATCAACTTTTTCTGGATCAGGGGCAAAAATAATAATAATAATAATAATAATAATATTAATAATAATTAAATTTGGATGTCACACGTGACAGGGCGACGTATAGTTGACCGTGAGAAAAACATTGAACGCTTAGGTCAATTCCAGCAACGTTAAGTGTTTGTCCCTGTGCCTTATTTATAGTCATTGCAAATGCTAATTTAACGGGAAATTGAATACGTTTAAACTTAAAAGGTAAATCTGAGGGTATAATTGGTATTCTTGGTATTAAAACAGTTTTTCCATTACCACAGCCTGTTAATATTATGCACTCGAGTAATGAACTTCTCAATTTTTTGATTTGTAGTCTTGTACCGTTGCAAAGTGTGGGTGGGCTCAAATTTCTCATTAAAATAATAGGTGCCCCTATTTTTAAAATCAGTTTATGTGGTGGGACTCCTGGAGGTGTTAAAGAGTTAAGAAATTCAGTTGGGAAATGGACTGCATCCTCTTTTTCTAAAACTGTATCAACTGAATAGTACATTTGTGATTGAGCGTGTCAAACCTAGATAGAATCAAATCATTTATTTTGTCGACTTGCTCATTTGTTGGTGACAAAATAGCCCTTTCTTGAAACCATTTCAATGATTTAGAAGATATATTTTGAATGTTCGGGCACACGTTTTGAATCAATTTTGTTATAGTGGGTACTGAATTACAGAAACTTTTAATATTTTTTATCATTCGTTGCTTGAAATTCTCCTTTGCTATTAAAAGTAAATCTTTGAGAAAATTTATATTATCTTGATCTGTACATAGCACTCTCATATATTTTTTAAGTTCTAATATTTTTATATAAGGCCATAAGTAGGATCTTTTCAATGACGCGTTGACTTCATCAGCTCTTGTCCCTCTTGTAACCACAGGCAAGATCTGATGGAAGTCTCCAGAGAACAACACTGTGCAGCCACCCATAGGACTATTATTATGACGCAAGTCTCGCATCGTTCTATCTAAAGCTTCAACTGAAGTTTTTTGGGACATTGACGCTTCGTCCCAAATAATTAGACAACAGTCCTGCATCAATTTACCAGTACCACTTTGCTTTGAAACGTTACAGACACTCGTAATATCGTCACTATCAAATTTCAAAGCAAGTTTAAATGTAGAATGAGCTGTTCGGCCCCCTACTAATAGCGTAGCTGCAATGCCAGATGACGCTACCGCAAGAGCAATTTTTCCACCATATCTTACATTTGCAAGAAGTAAATTTATCAAAAAAGTTTTACCCGTGCCCCCAGGAGCATCTAAAAATAATATTTTGCCTTCATTATTGTTAACAGACGACATTACTGAATCATATACAATTCTTTGTTCACGGTTTAATTGATTTTCATTTTGAACGGACAATAATAGTTGCTGTTGATCATAACTTCTCTCTCTTAAACACTCAATATTAATTGTTGTTCTATTTATGTTTATCGGTAAGGGAAAACCAAAATGTACTATAGATTTCCCCGATAAAACTTCCACTTCTTTGTTTAATTCAAATAAAGCTTCATCAAATATAATTTGGTCAAAACTAATATCATTTGATGACAATTCCTGTCGTTTTCGATGCAGTATATCGTCGGCCATACTTTCACGATAATTTTGCCAAAGCTTCAAAGGATCAGTAATTTGACAAAACGTTAGCATGATAGCAAATAAACATCTTAGTGATTTAGGTGTACAACATATAGACGCTTCTGATAGCGTGTTTTCCCAATGAGACTCGTCATCCAATAAACCCAACGCTTTGCATGCACCTTGAAAAGTGTCATAAATGACATTTTTCACTGTGCGAAGACTTTGAAAAGAAGTTGGACCTTTAACTATATGGAGCAGCATCCTCAAGTGAAAACACTCGGTATTGTTAGGATGGATTGTATATACTCTGCCCAGAACATCGGTTTTTTTGACGTCAATGTGCCCTTCCACCACAGTTCCTTTAACAACATCATCATTATTTGTTTGTCGTTCTCTACGTACTACACGCTTTCTTTTGGCATCATTCTGAGATCGACCAATGTTTAACTTTCGTCGAGGTATTTTAAAAATGAAAGTAGTACAATCAATTAAATAAATAGTAAATAATTTAATAAATAGTACAATCAATTACGGCTTTAAATGATTAACTTCTATTAACAATTGAAAAAGTACATAGGTAACATAAAACGATAAAGTTTCAAAACAAAATGAATAATGTGCCAACTATTATATTTGTTTACTCTAAAGTTCTCAGTATCTATAATAAAAAATGTATATCAACCAGAATATAAAAATATTTTTTTTTTCGATTTTTATCGATATTCATCGATTTCAAGCCCTGCTATTATATTTATTATATTTATATTTATATTTTTATCTGCTAGAGGGCGCCACCGATGTAACTCAGTTTTTGTCTCTAAATCTATAACTCACAGGAGTTAGGTCCATAATTTATGCTATAAACCCGCTCCCCGACATTCTCTTTAATTTAAAAAAAATTGCACGACGATTGAATAAGTAGTTTCGGAGATTAGCCCGGACAAAAAAAAAGCGACTTAATTTTATAAAGTAAAAAAAATATAGATATAATAATAATATATATATATAAGAGAAAGTATACTTTACCAATAATCAACGTACAGCCAAAACTACCGTACGGATTTATTTGAATTTTTCAGGATATGTACTTATTACTATGTATAGTCGCAGTAAGAAAGGATTTTTCGAAATTCTCATTTTAAAGGGTTGCTCAAACGGGGATTTTGAGATTTACGATGGAAATTTTGTTTATAATTTTTGTTTATAAATGGTTGCTTAAACAACCTGATTTATGTGTTAACACATTTATCACTTTATTATTACAGCTAATTATTATTATTATGTATAAAAACATGATAACATGAAGTCGTAAAATACCCTACGCTTTAGGTGTTTTACTTATTATTTTCGAATATTAATTATTAATGCGTCTTCGTATACGCACCCCAGTTTATGTACGGTTATTTCTAATTCTTATCTAAAATTATAATTATTATCAATAATATAAGCCGTGAGCCTCTAGCTGTTACTATAGCTACTCTAGCTTTGTATATAATTATTGAAAATATTATATTTATTCAATTTATTAATTGTTTGAATATTTTTTTTTTAAAATGTCATCGATTGAAGACATTTTTGTCAATGGAATGTTGACACCTCAAATAGTTGTACCAATTATCGGTGATGGTGCCTGCCTTTTCCGTTCAATATCATTTCATTTGTTTAACACTCAAGAAAGACGTCAGGAGATCCGAAATAAAATTGTTTCGTATGTGTCTGATAATTGGAATATTTTTATTACTATGTCTTACAATTCAAATGGTGACAACTTTTCCACTGCTGAGGCTTATGTTCGTGAAATGGTCAATCCTACTGTCTACGGTGGTTATTGCGAATTGGTTGCAGCTGGAAATATTTTCCCATTTTTATTTCAAATTTATTATAATCATAATCTTTATGCTAAATTTGGTGTAGATACATTCCCAGTAAAAAGATTGCGTCTAACTGGAAATATTAATAGTGGTCATTTTGATGTTTATTTATCTATTCCTAATATTCATAATGTTGCAGTAAATTTAAATACTACTTCAGAGGGTGATTTATCTATTTTTAATAATGTTAGTGTCACAGAAAATAGTAATAAAAATAAAAATACAATTAATAAAAAAAGTAAGAAGCGTCGCCGTGCTAGATATACACATAAAACTCGAATCAACCAAGTTAAGAAAGCTATAACAAAGTACAAAGTAATCAAACACCAAGAAACTTTAGGGTTTCCGACTAAAATTAATTTACTCAAATGGAAAATTAAGAAATTATCTGGTCTAGCATATAATCCCACTATTGATTATAAAAATAACATTGGTACTATGAACCAAAAATGTAATTTTTGTAACGCTCTCAAGTGGAAAGGCGAAACTCCTGGTATGTGCTGTAATATAGGTAAAACACAACTCGATCTCTTACAGCCGCCCCCAGAACCATTACGCAGTTTACTTGAGGGAGACCATCCTGATCATGATCACTTCATTAATCGTACTAGGAAATATAATAGTTGTTTTCAAATGACTTCGTTTGGTGCTAAACAGATTGTTGAAGAAGGTTTTATGCCAACATTTAAAGTGCAAGGCCAAGTCTACCATTTGTACGGCAGTTTGATTCCAAATACTCAGGAAAACCCACAATTTTTACAAATATATTTTGTTGGCGAAGATGAAAAAGAAGTTCAACTTAGATGCTCTCTTTATCCAGAAGTTAAACAAGCATTAGTCAAACAGCTACAAAATATGCTGCATACTGAAAATAAGTATATTCGAGAGTTAAAAACCACAATAGATAATGCAAGTCAAAATAATACTAATTTTCAGGTGGTTATTCACGCTGATAGAAAACCTGCTAATGGACACAAAGGCTGTTATAATGCTGCAACATGTAATGAAGTAGCTTTAGTTATAGTTGGGCAGCAGTTTGAAAAACGTGATATTATTATTCAAAGCCACGATAATCGATTACAACGGATAAGTGAATTACACAGATCCTACGACGCACTTCAATACCGTCTAATGTTTTGTTATGGAGAAGATGGATACTCAATAGATATTTCTCAGAAGGATGCAACTACAAAATTAATTACAAATAAAACTGTATCTGCTGCCAATTTTTATTCATATAAAATTATGGTAAGGAAAGAACAAGATAATCATTTGCTTCGTTATGGTCCATTGTTCAACCAATATTTAGTAGATATGTACGCAAAAATAGAGACTGAAAGATTAAATTTCATTAGAAATCATCAAAATAAGCTTAGAGCAGTTAAATATATTCATTTAAAAGATACCGTTGGAAGACAAGATGTTGACGCAGATCAACTTGGAAAATTAGTTGTATTGCCATCATCTTTTACAGGAGGCCCACGATATATGCATGAACGAGCCCAAGATGCACTGACGTACGTTCGACACTATGGCAGCTCAGATTTATTCGTAACTTTTACGTGTAATCCAAAATGGCAAGAAATCCAAGAAGCACTTTTACGAGGACAAAAACATTACCATCGCCCAGACATCATTGCAAGAGTATTTAATCGAAAAGTTAAGGAGTTAATAGATCTGTTGACAAAAGGAGATTTGTTTGGGAAAGTGAGGTGCCATATATATTCAGTTGAATGGCAGAAACGAGGCCTACCTCGCGTACACATATTACTATGGTGGGAGAATCAAATTACATCAGATATGATAGATAAATTCGTGTGTGCTGAGATTCCGAATCCAGATGTAGATCCTTTACTGTACGAGATAGTAAAGGCTAACATGATACATGGACCATGTGGACTTTTGAATAAAAATTCTCCGTGCATGAAAGGAGGTGTTTGCAGCAAACGTTATCCAGTTACGCTCATTCAAGAAACTCAAAGAGGTGAAGATGGCTATCCAAAATATAGAAGGCGATCAACAAACGATGGTGGTTTCAAAGTGAGTATTAAGTCAATTGACTTAGATAACAGGTGGGTTGTTCCATATAACCCTGTGTTATTGCGTACTTTTAGTGCTCATATAAATGTAGAAATAACCAGTTCAATCAAGTCTATAAAATATGTATGCAAATATGTCACAAAAGGTAGTGATCACGCAGCGTTTGGTTTAGGAAAATCTGACCATACAGATGAAATAAAAATATATGAAAGTGGCAGGTATATAAGTAGTTCCGAAGCAGCTTGGAAAATTTTAGGTTTTTATATACACGATAGGTATCCAGCTATTATTCATCTTGATGTTCACCTAGAAAATGGACAACGTGTCTACTTCACAGCAAATAATGTTGCCGAAAGAATAGAAAATCCACCAACAACAACTCTTCAGGCTTTTTTCCAGATATGTCAAACCGATAATTTTGCAAGAACATTGCTTTATCCACAAGTTGCTTCGTATTATGTGTGGAAAAATAAGAATTTTGTTAGACGTAAACAAGGCCAGAATGTCGAAGGTTGGCCAGGAGTTAAGAAAGATACAGCTTTGGGTAGAGTTTATACAATCCACCCAAACAATGTTGAATGTTACCATCTTCGTCTTCTTCTTCATTACGTAAAGGTCCAACATCGTATTCATTTTTGAAGATTGTGAACAATATCGAGTATCCGACATTCCAGGCCACATGTAAAGCACTTGGATTATTAGAAGATGACAATCAGTGGGATTTTGCTTTAGAAGAAGCAGCATTATGTCGTTCACCTAATAAAATGCGAGAACTTTTCAGTGTAATATTAATATTTTGCCATCCCTCAGATGCTTCAAGTCTTTGGACTAAGTATAAGGACGATTTTTCAGACGATATTCGGCGACAATATTATAGACAACATCTAGAAAATAATATAACAGACAGTGAACTTTATAATAAGTGTTTGGTATTAATTGAAGACTTTGTTTTGAATCTAGGTGGAAATAACTTAAAAGAATATGGTTTTATATGGAAAATGAGCTTACGCGTGTGTTGTGGAAAGTGCCTGTGATCAAAGTCGATGATTGGGAGAGGTTGAAGCTAATGAAAATCGTGGATAGCAAAAAAAATGATAAATTGCGCCTTTAGAAATTGGGAGCTTTGCGAGTACCCGAATCTGCCGCAGACAAGCAAACACTCGTGAATGGTTAAAACGTACTCGCAGGTGGAAAAACCTAGGTGCTTAATAATTGCTTTTCTCACCAATTCACCCGGTACTGTAGCGGACGGTTATAACGTGAGATTATGATATATGTTCACTGACAAACGTTAAAGCATATATTAATTCAATCGAATATCCGTATGAAGATTTCAACGAAAACTTTGACAAAAATCTCTTTACCATGTTCTATCAAAATTACGCCGATTTCCAAAAACATTATTACGAGAGACTTACTGGCCAGCCGTGCTTGACGAGGGAAAAATATAAAGAGTTGGGACCATTTATCTGCATAGATTGTTCACGGCAAAATGATGACGCTAAGATTTCCAACGTAGATCTTCGAGTTGAAATCGAGGCAGCTAATAATTTTCCACCAAACACGGCAGACTATTGTCTAGTTATACATGATCGAGTCATTCAGTACAACCCGTTTAGCGGAGAAGTTAGAAAAATGTATTATTATAGTTTAAAATGTATATATAATATTATCCTTGTATATATAAAATAATCTGTATTTTTTTTCACTTTACTCAATATGTACAACTAGAGTATGTATACTATTATATATTATGCATAATTATGTTTTTGTAATAAATAAAGTAAAAATAACAAATATAACGCGTTTTTTTCCCCCAATGTATAATATAATATGAAGAAATTCAACAATATTGCATGCATGTACAAGTCTTTACAATAATATAATTAATACAAAATGTACAAAATATGTTATATTAATGCGTGAGCGGATGACCTAAATACAGATAGTACAGAAAAGTATTATAATGCACATGTGTTTCATCTTATAACGGGACCGGCATTTTTTCGCGCTGCTAGCCTGAACGTTCGCCGACCAACACAATGCTAATTGTTTGTTGGCGAACAATTTAATCTGGTTAATGAAACTGCATTGACTCTCCGGTATTATATTCATTGTGTGTAAATTGTTATGAATATTTCGGGTGGCAGCAATCATTTCTTCAACGCACGCAGATTTTTCCACATAAACGTTCATACTTAAATATGACGCAATTAGGTCAGTTTGCTCCATTACTGTACATCGTACGACATTAGATTTTCGTGCGATCGATTCGTCGATTGCCCATTGTATATCTTGAAGCCTTAGTAGATTTTGCCTGTTCAAAAGCACGCGACATCCTTGACGGAGATGTGACTCGATTACGAGCATATTTTCGCCACGATAAGTAGTTTTGGACAGCGTGTTAATTTCGTCTTTGAGGAAAAGTCTCTCTCGACTTTTAACAGGTGGGTCAGATATAATTGAGAGAATATATCCCATCAATGAGTAAATACACCTCAAAAAGTCACTTGTTATGCTTACATAACGCGATGGTGTTATTATCTGTACGGATACGTTGAATACGTCCCACGGATCGAGTCCTATGTTGATGGACTTCCGTGCAGCGAAGTCTATAACGAAGTTCGTGGTGTCAATTAAATCGTTAGGTGGTGGTGGTGGTGGTGGTGACTGTATAGTAGACGAGCGTTGTATATTTTTACTCGCAAGTCCACCGTAAACCTGAACAGGAATAGCTTGACCTGCCATTTTTTGTTGCTTCACACTGTTTTAATTAAACGCACTTGTTGAACTTTGAGCTGGCAGAGCGTCACTGCCGCGTGAAATATATTATATAACGATATTATCTTATAGTTAACAATAAATCTGCGTAATCAGTTATCGAGACTAGATCGACTTACAGCGCTCAAAACGTCAAGCGGCGAGCACAATATTAATTTAGCGCGAAAATTCGCGCATATACGATAAAAGGGTTGGCGAACCGGATAGAGGGTGCCACGAGCTCCCTGTGCACGCACTTATGTGTTATGTATATAGCTATGTATGTATGTATATAGTATTTATGTATGTATGTATGTATGTATATAGTATATATGTATGTATGTATATAGTATATAGTATGTATGTATGTATGTATATATGTATTTATATAGTATATAGGTATGTATATAGTATGTATGACGTAACGGGGCTGGCGCGGTTTGCTGCGGTAGCGGGGCGGGGTGAGATATAGGGCCACGATACGCGGCGGCGGCGGCACGCTGGGGCGGGGGTTGTGCCGCGGCCTGGGCCACGGGGATGGCCGGGTAGCGGGGCGGGGTGGGGATAGGGGCGGGGCGTAGTATAGGGCCACGATACGCGCGGGGGGAGGGTAGTGGTCGTGACGTAGAACCTGCCGCGTTTATGGCCGGGGATGGTGAAGCGGGGGGGATCCAGAACCGGCTATTTCATACTACTATTGAGGTTTATTGATACCCAACAAACCTAAATTGTATAATCTATAAAACACAAGATAAAACAAATTTTTTGAACAAAATTATTCATAGATAGTTTGCACATAATTGTAAGTAAAATATTTTTTATGCTTATTTTTCAATTAATATCAAACATAATTTTATCTCATAATATGTTTGATTTCAGAAAAAAATAATAGATGTTATTTTTATTTTGCGAAGCTCGTATTTAAATATTCAATTAAAATCAATCTTAATTATGAATACTTAAAAACTAAATACAAAATTATTGTCACTTTTTAACATTTTATTAAGTAGGCACCGTACTGCAACGTTATTTTAAAATGTAAGTAGTTTTACCAAATCTTAAAAGATCAATCTTAAAAAGTACCTTGGCTTAAAGACTTAAATAAATAAATTTTAGTAAATAATATTCATTGTTTTTACTTTCAGAATGGTTAAATGTTATCTGGCAATGTGGATATTGCTATTATTTCACATAAATCTTGCGTATGACTACACCCGTCTCTACAGTGATGGTTTGAAAGAAAAATACCTACTAAGGAATTTAATCTTGTAGTGTCTTAACAATGTTCATTTATTTCTATATTAATGTATATTGCACTTCAAAGATGATTACCAATGTTTCTAATTTCTATGTATAATATATAAGGTAATAAATAAAGAAAACAATTTTGATATACACAAATATATTTTCATTTTCAGCTAATTCTATATTTCATTTGAAATTGAAAATCTTTTTATAAAAGTAGTTATCATATTTTATATTGTCCATTAATTTAAGAATTGACATTAGCAAAATATTGTGTTTTTTTTAATTAATTTTTTTTAGTTGATTCATTAAAACATTTGTTATATTATCAACAGAGCTTGAGACTTAATGCATCTGCATATTTGTTTTGGAAACAGATATAAGAAATTGGATTCGATACATATTTGTAAGTGCATAAAGTCAGGTATTCATACATTTAAATATTTAACGTCATGTAAGGAGGCACATTTGGTAAATTCAAGTATATTTCACCAATAGTATTGTAGTGTTTGGTTTATGTTGATTATAGGTAATCAAGTATAATTCTATAATTTTAATTTATTGATTGTTATTTAATTATATATTTATATTGTTAAAAAGTTTTAAATTTTTGAAAAAACCTACCCAACAAAATAATGTTATGTATATTTATATTAAGAAAATGTATATAATACTTGAGTAATATTGTTAGAGACGGTGCTATATCTATATAGATCATTTATGAACATTATTATTTTGAATGAATTTGATACAATTAAATGATGTATCTACAATCTGTATTGTAGCATATACCATATATATACATATATAAGATAAAGATGACTGGAAACAATTTAATAGGCGGGTGACGGGGAGCCGGACCGCAATCGCCTCGGTCCCTCTACTCTTTCCCACCCAAATTTGTGCACTACTAATTGCACGCTATCTGCTTGGTAAAATATCAACTATTTGAATATAATTTTAATTCTTATCATCATTGCATTTTTCACTATGCCACAAGATAGCATTAAAACTAGCCGTGTACAACGGAAAACAGCCAAGGCACTTCGGAACCGTTAAAAAAGTGCTCGTTTCCAGTCCTCACTATCTTAGTCCGTGGCACGGACTACTACACTGGACTGGAAACGAGACGTTTATCACCGGGCCGCTTAGTGTCAGCAAGAGAGGTGTAGTAAGGGGGAATCGTACATGAGCTAATCTGGCGCCATCTATATTTCAATGATAAACCATGTACCAATTAATATTGTATTCCCGCCAAAAAAACCTTCATATTATATATAGTATATTATATATTAATAATATTATATTATAAAAATCACTGACCAACATATTACATATCGTATATTAAGTTCCATCCGAACATTCCAAATTTTAAAGACAAAGATAATTCATAAACAATAATATACTGATAAATTACGATTTATTTTTTACAAATTGTTGCCTTAATTAATTTTGAAATGCGTAAGTGTTCAGTTGCTGAATGTAACAGCCAAAATCACAATATTAAAGTGACACTTTTCAGTGTCACAAATGCTAATAAATCATCTCGGGAAACAGCAATACGTAGTTCAATAAGTAATCGGGTAAAAGACCTGAAGTATATTTGTTTAGAACATTTTTTACCTGAGGATATTTGTACTACATATCCAATACCATCAGATGTAATTGAAGTAAGAGTTTAAATGAATTGGTATATCACAGGGACGGCCAAACAGTCGATCGTGGACAATTTCAAAGTCGATCATGTTAGAATTTATTTTTAGGTTCACGTTCCTTATGTTTCTTAATAATTATAGTTATTTAATAATAAAAAAATTTTCTATGAAAGTCGATCCTTAAAGGTGAAGTAAATTTTTGGTATATCGTGAACAAAAAAAGTTTGGCCACCCCTGATATATCAGATTATAATAAAGGAATTTGGTATAAAAGTTAATTTATTTTCAAGGATTTTGGACAGAAAAAAGTGTTTTCATTGAAGGAAGGGGCTATACACTCGTTATTCAATCAAATAGGCTAAACAAGTACTCTCTCATAGTATTGAATTCCAAAAACCAACTCACTCCTATAGAAGAGAACTTTTTACAGTAGAAGTAATTTAAATAAGTTAAAATAGATTAATTTTATATTTTTATATTACATTATTTATGTATTTATATTTTAAGGCTCCCAAAATTCTAAGTTCCTAAAAAATGATTTTTGAAAATTTTAACATACTATACAGTAAATAAAGTGTAAAGATAATTTCAATGAAAATACAACCTAATAGTCTTAAAATTAAATACTACATTATAATAAAATTGTATCGAAATTACTACAACTTGGTAGTAATTAATATTTATACTAGGACACTAGGTACTTATATATACAGTTTACAACCATACAGCCCTGCTGAACGTGTTTCAATAATAACCATTAACCACTGAAAAATAAACTAGGTCCCTATTTTGTTTTTGGAGCGTGTTTGTTAATTTACATATTTTTATTACAAATAAAAATGTTAATTCTAAAATCGTGCCTCCAATGGGACTTTCTTTTAGAGTTTAAAGACTTATTGTTATTGTCAATTTTAAAATAAATAACTCAAATAGTAAAAGTCAACATCGTTTTTATAAGATTATATAAATAACACATAACATGTATTTAAATTTCTGTAATCGGAAATAGTTATTTTAAAAATGTAATTATATTATATGTTATCGTTGTGTATATTAATTTGTGATGTATTAAAAATAATTTCATTTTTTTCCACATTATTGCAGGCCAATAATACGTAGACGACACTGTTGCGTGCCTATATCAGAGTTGAATCCAAATGTTATTTAGAATGAAAGTTTACAACTTAATAATGAATAATGTTATTATTACGTATAAATAAAGTACATGTAACTAATATAATAAGTGGCTGAGTGTCGTAAAAGTGCTCAGGTGTTGATACCCTAATAACACAGGGACATCTAAAAGTAGGTCCATGGACATTCAGACAGGAGCATTAGACCTATTTCAGGAACATCTTGATCAGGTCCCAGACTTAAAATCGTACATCCAAAGTAATATACCAATAATTGCTTAATGTCTACTTCCCGGGAATATCCCACTATGACATTCACAGGAAATTCCTATAATAGTCCTATTTGTATCCTATAAAAGTACCATTTACTCGTCAATATTCATGATTCATCCTGATACATATATACCAGGTCTAGTCAACTTATAGCTGCGAATTCGATGACTTTGATATTAGTTCAGAAGAGAAACAGTCGCTACGTTAGGGTCGTATCTCACAGAATAACTGACTACAATTTAGCATTTATGTTCGTTTACTCTATGACCGAAGAATTTTATAATCCCGTTAAAGTGAAATATCTAACGACTAACGTTTTTAACAAGTTTTACCAAATTTCTTTGCATTTTCAATTATATTTTATTGTTACATAATTTTTGAATTATGCCATCCAACAAATGCTGTGTGTTGGGCTGTGAAAGTGGTAATTCGGTTAAAAAACATGTTTTTCCTGCGGAAGACAATGACTTTGCCACATGGGTTTCAAGAACTGGAAACGTAAAATTGGAGGCTCTTTCCAAGTCTGATGTGAGGAAAACATACTTGATATGTACCAAACATTTCAATAGTTCCAACTACAGTTGTGGAACTTTTCGACTGAAGAAGGGTTCATTGCCTACCGTTTCATTACCATGTATGTATTATTATGTTTACTTGGTTATTTTATTATAAAAGACTACTTTGTACTAGAATATTTGATACCACTAATGATTTTTGAATAATTATTTAACTGGTATACAAGTATACTTTGTGTACTAAATATACTTTTATTTATTGAATTTTTAATAATTTAACCTGGTTTATTTCTAGCTATAATTTCACCCAAGACTATTAGATGGCCTTGAACATCTATTTGTAATTGAGTCAATTGAATTTGCGAGTTTTAGTAGTTCGTCACCATTGGATTTACCTATAAACGATTCACCATTAGGTAAAAATTAATATACAGAGTTAACCAGGGATTACAATACACATGTAAAAAGCGTAAAGTTTCGTAAAATTTCTATACAGGTTAATTCACTCTAATTTTTAAACTAACAGAACTAAACGTGATCTGCTGAGCATAATATTTGATATGTTACACACTTGTAAGACGTTGTCTCCGTCTTATACACATTCAACATAGCAAATGTTTGTTCACCAGTTTCAATTTTTTTTTTATTCTTTTCGGAATTCTCGTTATACTCAACGTACAAATAATATATATCTCAAAGCGGTTTTTTATTCCTCTCCAGCTTCGAGTTATCACAATTCTACTGTATTTATATTTTAGTATTTTTTAGTATATTACTATTATCTAATTATACTTAATAGTAGTAATAGTAGATAAAACATATACTATTTTGTAAAAGTCGATCGGCGTTTATTCTTAAAATAAATAAATAAATAAACTTGAAATACATGGGCGAACTTTAGTTGTATATCTACATAAATATTGTAAAACACTGATTCTAATTTTGTATAAATTACCTAATAAAGTACTTAATTATTTTTATTTAATACGATTGTATAAATTATTTACCTTATCTTTATTTCCTACTCCTTTGTTAATTGCAGAGATGATTAAATATGGATATGTGTCATAAACGTTTTATACATTACGCGTATCATATCTACCATATTATAATGCGTACAATGTTTAACCATTTTTTTTATATTTAATATTCAATTTAAAAATTAAATACAATTTAACAATCAATATTTTTGTATAATTTTATTTTTTCAAAAAAAAAAAAAAAAAATCCGAATTTTAAATAAGTACCTACTAACAAAGTCGTTCTTTTTTTATTCATTTTATATACTATACTATACATTCCAACCATGATTATTAGTGTGATTCATAATAGGCAATTTAATATTTGTATTTATCATTTTATTTACAGAATCATGTACAATGCAAATTAATAAATTGTCTACAAAAAGGAAGACAAAATTGTTAAGTAGTATTGGAATAAGAAGAAAAGCAGATTTGACCCCAAGAAAAGTAAAGTTGTATACAGTGACCAAGAAATTAATCAAAAAAGTTAATTTTATGAGTAAAAAAAATTTATCATTTAAATAACAATTGAAATATGCCAAAAAGTTTGTTACTTCTGATAGTTGTAACAACTTGTCTGAAAAACTTAACAACACAACATTGAACTTCATTAAAACTCAAGTCAATATTCAAAAAAAAAGGCCAAAGGGAAGAAGATATACATTAGATGATACAATTTTATCACTTTCTTTGTATAAAACTTCACCAAAAGGCTATAAATTGTTGTCTTCAATTTTTGCACTTCTATCAAGATCTACATTAAATTTAATGTTATATCGAATTCCTTTTAAACCAGGAGTAAATCCACACAGAGGAAAATTTGAAATTTCAAGCAACAAAATTACATAAGAACAACAAGAAATGTATTTTGATTTTTGATAAGATGTCCTTAAGTGCTGGATTAAAATACGATAAAAAACATGATATGATATATGGCCTTCAGAAAATTGAATCCAACACAACACAACAGCCTAAGTTTTCGAATCATGTTCTTGTTTTCATGTTAAGAGGCATTGTGAAGAAATGGAAACAACCATATGCCTACTACTTCTGTAACAGCACTACAAAAACTAGTGATTTAGTCTCTTATTTAAAAACAGTCATCACAAGTGTTAGCAAAACAGGACTTAATATTGTAGCTACTGTTTGCGACCAAGGAGGACCAAATACGGCTGCAATTAAATTTTTAATGACTGAAACACGAAACAGATATGCAGTTCTCAACAAGGAAAAAACAAATTTGGGATTTGAAATCGAAGGCAAAGAAATAATCCCAATTTATGACCCACTGTAACAACTCGCACGGGGCCATACCCAGATTCGGCGTGGAGTGCACATTGACGAAGCTGGTGTAGGTCGCCAACCCACAGCCGAGATTCGAAAATCGGAGCATGCGGGATTTTCTTTATACAAATAAATAAATAAATTGGAAAAGGGAAAAAACTTAAAACAGAGTGATGGGGATTGCGTTTTCGGGACGACGCTTCAACGGCACAGACACCAAGAAGATGGTAATGTGTTTTGTTAATGTTGTGCGTACAACACACGTACACCCACACCTTGGCCGGTGAATTAATATTATTATTAAAATAGGTTTTGACACTTTTGGTGTTCGTTAATATTATCAAACATGGTCCTTCATATATATATATTATACTCATATACTGTTATTATTATCTGTTTATTCATACACTGGTAACCAATATTCGGAGCCGTGTTTTGGAATTGGCATCTCGTCCAATTATATATTATTATATTATATTTTTTATTTTATTTGTTTGTTCGGTGACTTTCGGTTGCGGCTAAGTACGTTTTTATGCTTTTGGCTTTTCTTGGCCATAAATTAAAATTTTATTTTCTGGTATATATTAAAAAACCAATCCCCATCACTCTGTTTTAAGTTTTTTCCCTTTTCCAATTTATTTATTTATTTGTATAAAGAAAATCCCGCATGCTCCGATTTTCGAATCTCGGCTGTGGGTTGGCGACCTACACCAGCTTCGTCAATGTGCACTCCACGCCGAATCTGGGTATGGCCCCGTGCGAATTGTTACACCACCTCACCTACTTAAAGGGATAAGAAATAATTTATTTACAAAGGATGTTATATTTACATTGGATGGTACTACATACACAGCATCATGGGACCACATTGTGGCTGTATATGAGCACGACAAACAAAATGAAGAATTCGAACTCAGAACTCTGGTCAAGTTGAATGACAATCACATTAACATCGAAAGAAGCAAAATGAAAGTTTCAAATGCTACACAGGCGTTTAGTCACAAAGTTGCATCAATAATGAAACTGGTGTCCGATAGTGGTATGTATATCAACTTATTCGATAAACATAATTAGGTTACTAATATTATGATAAACTTTTTAGCTCCAAAACACAGTTTACTAGCCAATGCTGTTGGTACAGCCAAGTTTTGTCTTTTTATGGACAAGACTTTTGACTCAGTGAATGCAACAACAATTAATTCTGAGTTTGGAAAGCCGTTAAGAAGGGCTATAAGAGATGGATCCACACATGTTGATCATTAGAAGTATGCCATCAAAGTATTTGAATCTATGAAATTTATCAACAAAACCAATGGTAAAACCATGATACCACCTTCCGTTAAAAATTGGATATTTTCTCTAAAATCTTTTATTTATCTTTGGCATCAGTTGAGAAAATCGAATTTAAGATATTTTTTACCTAGACATGTTAACCAAGATCCATTAGAGTGTGTAATGGTGTATTTAAGGTTGGGCGCCAGTTCTTGTTAGAACAAATCGTATAAAATTAAAAAAAAAAAAAACATTTATTTTATTAATTATAGAAAATAACCAATACAAAACATTTTATTATTTTTTTTTTTACATAATACATCTATATATCAGTTTCTGCTTTGAACAAAATACAGTACAAAACGTAACATATTTTATATAATATGACGTAATTTGAATATAATATGAAATATAATTTTATTATTCCCGAATATAATATTAGTATTTATTTTGAATAAAACATGAAACATTTGATATTATTAATTGTACAATATATGATATGATTAAAAGAGATTATCACGCACAAACATATATATATATATTTGTATATAGTTTTGGGTACTCACAGATATCAGCGTATCTACGGTAATTGTTACAAGGTATAAATACGCCGATTTAATAACTATTAACGTCGTGACCTTGAATAGCGTCCGGCGACGCTTATGACCGAAATGATCGTGTGTGCGGCGTTTGTGCCAACAGTCGATAACACTGACTGCCCGGAGCGACAACACACACACACACTCACATCTACCGGGCAGCGGGATCGGCGTTGATACTGTTCCGGTAATTGTCGACGGCGCTGTCACGTTAGTAAAATAATTTGATCTCCCGAGCCTGTATCTTCAGGTGGACCCGGCCGAGTGGATGTAGCTCCGCTAACCTTCCTGTTTAACAGGTGGCTGAGCGATGCCTACCACTAACCAGACGATCCATTATGCCTTACAGATTATGGCTGGGATCAAATCGGGAAAATACTTCACTTTTGTGGTGCGACACGGTCTCTTATATGCCCTTCCACAACCGCCTGACGTACATAGAAAAACTTAGGTTTCGTACTTGATTGCGTGTTATGTACTAGGGAACAAGTACCATGGCTAAATAACGCGCTCTATTGTCGTATATTGTAACTATTCAACACGCGTATAAAATATTATCGTTACAAGTGTTTATTTGGTTATATACGTAGCCATGGTGTAAGAAACATTAATCCTAATTGTTACCAATTTATTTGTTCTTTTAAAACGTTATTGATAAATAATTTTATGTCTATAAATTCAGTTGGAAATTGTGAGCATGATGATAGTGAAAATGCATTATATAACTTAAGACAATTTATTGAAAGTGGTTCTGGTAGCCTTCTTTGGGAAGATGATGTTAATGATAACTTAATAACAATATCGATGATTGATATGCCCATAACATTAGATGCATCTTTTCTTACTGATATGACAATAGGGTATGTATGTGGTTATTTGGCTCGCTCAGTACTAAAAGACACAGGTTTTTGTAGACTCTGTAAAAATGAGTTGGTTTGTCAAGTAAAAAACAATGATCTAATTCAAGTTATGGTTCATACAAAAAAATCATTACTCTATCCATCAGATGAAGTCAAAAATATTATTAATCAGATGTTTTATGTAACCAAAAATATTTTACCCAATATCAGTCAAGAAAACATAGGTAAACATTTAATTTTATTTTTTGAAATTAATGTAGATTTTAAAATACAGTGCCCAAAATATGACTTAAAAAATTTAGTATATAATAAATTTAAAAATTTCTTTCTATTTACATATGTTAAAAATATCAATCGTATCTTAATTGGCTTAGATAGAAATAATGTGTGTAAAAGTGATGCATTTAAAGTGTCGGCTTATCAATATTATTTAAAACAAAGAAAAAGATAATATTTAAAAAAAAAAAACCTGACATTTTTTTAAATCATTTTATTCATTTATTTATTGTTTTTTGTTTTATAATGTATTCATATATAATATGTTCCTATGATTATTTTTATTTTGTGCAATCTACAAATATCACAGATAATTACTATATCTACGATATTTATTTAAGGTTTATTGTTTTTTTATTTTATTAAAATATGTTCCTATGACTGTAATTATTTTGTGCAATCTCAACATATCAAAAATAATTACTATTGCTATGATATCTATACATATAGGTTTTGTTTTTTGTTTTATTATATATTCATATATAATATGTTCCTGTGACTTTTTATTTTTATTAAGTTTTGTAATGTAAATTGATTGTAAAAATAAATTGATTAATTTACTAATTGGTTTTATGGTGATTTTTTTTTTATATTTTGAATTTGAATAATGAAAAATGAAAATGTAATAAACATTTAGTATCGATAATGATAGTAATCGATAATAATATAGATTGTATGCACTATCGATTTTTGTTGCAAAAGAGGTTGTGAGCTTTCAGCCTTTTTAGGGGCTTACTGACCACTCATCACATCAGGGGAACACTTATGTGATGACCCATAGACCGTACCGCGTGGTGTCTTGTGGACACATCGGTAGAGTCTATGGGCTTTAAACAAACTTAACGTTGAAATAACAAAAAATAAAATAATAATATTAAGTCTAGAGAAACCTTATGAAATAATAAGAGAAAGTTAGGGTAATAGATATAAATATATATTGTACATGAGAATAAATAATATTAACAATAAAAATAATTTAAAAATGGAGCAATAGTTAAATGGCAAAAATGGCAATACAGATATAATATATAAAGCATTACAAGAATGCATAATATAATTGTCACATGGCAAATGTATAAAATATATAAGTGTACAGTTTTTTATTAAATGACAAATTGATGAAAATACATATGACAAAATAATAAGTTAGAAAGAAAGAAAGAAAGAAATGAAATAAATAAATATGTATTTGAAAAGGCAGTGGATTGGGGGGATAAATGAAGATAGAATAATACTAATATGGGCTGCGGCTCCGAAAATCGGTTACCGAGCTTATTATATTAACTACAGAGAAATGGGAATAATATTTAATATAAAATATATATTAAAACAGACCCACGGCTCCGTGAGAACGGTTACCGGGGTATAGAGATTTAGAAAAAAGAGAAATGAGATATAAGAAAACGGCATGGTTCAGTGGATAGACATTATTTTTTATAATATATTATATATTAAGAAAGACCCACGGCTCCGTAAAAACGGTTACCGGGGTATAGAGATTTAGAAAAGAGAGAAATGAGATATAAGAAAAACGGTATGGTAAAGTGGATAGACATTAAAAAAAGGGGGGTTTTTTGGGGAAAATTGATACGTTACGACGACTGAAGGCTTGAGGTGTTGATGACGATCTCGACGTGATGGAGAACCGTTGTGAATGTGGTGGCTTCGCCCGCCACGGGCCTGCCGATGTAGTTAGCCCATCATGTTGTAACGGACAAAACGTTAAACAAAATGATAGAGAAAAAGATATTTAGAAAGAAAAAACGTTGACCAACCACGTGGGTGAAACGATAAATTAATTGTTGAAAGCGGTGTCCAAGAGTAGTGAGTAGTGACCAAGTGGACGGTTTTTGACAAAATGCGCAGAGACGGAGATCGTGATGGACGTAGTCGGTGAATTTTGGTGTCTTGCAGTGTCGTTTTGAGGTGGGAACATACAATAATTTGGGTGTCCAGGTATGCCCTGCTGACGCATACCAACGGCGCGGCAAAGCCAACGACGGTGGTGGAGTCAGACAGACAGCGAAAACCGAACACTGGGTAGGAGAGCGGGGAAACATTATTACATAACCGTTAGGATGTTGTTTATAGTTACGCATGGAGATAAGGAAATGGCCTAAAATTCTGTGACGATACAAGGTTCTATCGCTGCGCTAGTATCAAAAAACGGGCAGAGTTGGCATTCTATAGATCCGTTTTCTATGATATATACATATAGGTGTAAAGGTGTATATATAAGCTTATATATATATATAAAAATATAATTAATAAATTAATTTTTTTAATTGGTAAAAATTTATTTTTTATTTTATTTTCTATAGGATTCGCTGTATTGGACATTAGCAAAACTTTGATGTATGATTATCATTATAATGTGATGCAGAGGCACTATGGTGAACACATTAAGCTTATGTATACTGACACAGGTAAATGTACATTAAAACTATTCTCTTGTGTATTTATTAATTAATATCATTATTACAGATTCACTAGTGTATCACATTATTTTTACTCTGACTTGTTGGAAAATCCAAACTTGATGGATAGGTCAGACACAGCAGACTTGCCATCTAACCATCCGTGCTATACAACAGCACGTAAAAAGGTACCGGATTTTTTTTCTGACGAGTCAAAGGGTGATATTATATCAGAGTTTTGTGCGTTGAGGGCGAAATCTTATGCCTATAAGATTACTACTCTCATCACATTTACTAATACTCATCAAATACGGCCGATACTGTAGGAAGGGAAAGCATTAAAGCTAAGGGGGTCCGACATCATGTGGTTAAGAATCACATGACATTAGAGGACTACAGAAAATGTTTGTTTGGGGAAGCCGGTGTGAAGGCTAACCAAGAAAATGTGTCTATTAGATCATTTAAACACAAGCTGTTGACAATCAGAACAAATAAATTGACGTACAACAGTTATGATGATAAGCGGGTTGTGCTAGATGATAAAATAAACACACTAGCTCATGGACACTACAGTATAGAGTAAGTTATCATAATTATATTTAAAAATAATTTTACTAATTTTACTTATAATTTTATAGAAAAGATGAATCTGAGTTTTGGCCTGAACTCGAATTGCAGTTGGATCCTGAAGGACAGCCATGGACAGATTCAGATAAAGAATTATATAGAATGCTTGTACGATGTTTAATGGAATAGTTTTACCCCCCATTTTTGTAAACTGTTTTATCTATATAACCATGTTATTTGTTTGATGTATATATATATACCTATATATATATATATATAATTAATCATGTTGTAATATGTTTCGGATAAAAATGAATGTATATTTAAAACAATGTTAAAATGTAAATATTATTATTTTAATTGTTAAAAAAATTATGTTACAATAATAAATGTTAAAATATAATATTTTTATGTTCACTCCTTAGGTTTCTTAATTTCAGCGATATTTTCTGCATCATTTTCTACAAGGTCTGATATTTGAGATTTCATGTAGTCCACATTATCTTCCAGATCAGATACTTTAAATTTTAAATTTTCGGTTAATTATTCGATATTTGATAATTTGTGTTCAATAATTTTAGTGTTATTTTCAAGTTGACTCATTTTTTCATTTAATTCAAATCTAATTATTTTTATAGTCATCGAGTTTAGAAATAGTTTTTTTAGTTTCACCAGCTTGTGAACTACCAAACACATTCATGACTAAAATTATTTTTAAAAAGTATATTATGTAAAAAAATTAATTTTTCTTAATATAATTTTCTTCGATGATTTTCAAACGAGTGTTTAAATCTGAAATATATGATCCATGATTCGGTAAAGAATTTTCATCAAATATACCCGTTATGCGTTTTATTTCGGCATTTACACTGTCTATAGAAGAAAGTATAAAAGAAAGTGTTGTATTTGTTTCTATATAATTATTAAACTGTTCCGACATGCGATTTTCCAGCGTTAGTAGATGAACAACATTACTTTTTATGATATGATTTTCTTTCTGCTGATTATTTATTTCATTTTGTAATGTTTTATTACTTGACTGAATATCTGATATAATTTTTTTAGTATCACCAGCTTGAGAACCTCCAAACACGTTCATAGCTATAATACGACTGACACTATATTTTAACATCACGTGTATTTATCCAACTATTATGTGTGTTATCAAATCCAAGCCACTTGATAAGCATTTTATTTTGTTTTTTACGTATAATTTTTTCGATCAGATATTCGTTCGGGTGTTGGGTTTTATGTATTTCCGCCGAGTAAAAACAACCGGCAATCGGTTTACCCGTATAATCTTGTAACTGATAAGTGACGAGTAATGTTTTATTTATTTTAATAATTTCAAATATTTCAGTTGACCAGTTGGGTAAATAACCTTTTGTAAACACACCTTTTTGTGTACTGATACAAACGTTATCACCAACTTTGAATTTAATTTTTTCATTATTAATTTCACGTTGTTTTATAGTCACTGACGTAGGATTTAAATCTGCTTGTAAACTCTCTAAACATTTATTTTAGTGTACGATTAAATCGAGGGGCTATACTATCAGGCTTTATTGTAAGGTGCAGTAGGACACTAATTGTGCATTAGGAAATATACAATGTGCAGTTGGCTTAGCGAATATGTGCACTTGAGAAATACAACAAAAATTAATTTTCCAAAATTATTTAAATAATGCATGTATTATTTAGTAGGTACGTGATATCAGTCACACCCGACATCGAATGACGATTGCCGACTACGCGCTCGTTATCGGCGTTGAACATGTTAAAAATAGATTATTGACAGCAGGCGTCCCTTGTTTTGAATATTTTTGTTTACTATTAAATTTATACTATGATTTTATATTTAAATAATATAATTATTAATTACCATTTACCATAATATCATATTATTGTCATTATCACAGATCGTTGCCGATTATCTACGACTTTACATTTTATTTCTTGAAACTGTACGTGTGTATACCATACATGCTTTTATTTTTTTGATTTACTTTGCATTATTCACGGGTTTGTCATCATCGGATCATTATTTAGGTAAAATTATTAATTAATATTAATAAGTAGATACCTACTCTAATATCGATGGCTTAATGCAAACTTGTTATAAGTTAATTTTTTCCGAAAAACACTTTTTGATACTAATCGTTAGAAAATTGAATTCTCTTCGTTTTTTACAAGGTGTTTGTATTCTATAACTATTAATTAATTATTCATGTGATATTTACTATTTTCACTTATCATGAATGGCAGTTAGTTATATTTATTTTTGCTCTAATGTATTAAGTCCTCGACTCTTAATGATAAGTCCTTAAATTTTGTACTTGTACTGCTATTTAAATGCACACTTCTTATATATCCGTACTTAACATAAATTTGATTTGTATTACCCAATTTATTTTATTAACTACTTACATGTTATAAGTCCGGACATATTATATGAGTGCAATAAAAATATTTTAGTTGTAGGACTTATTTAATTTTTAAGATTTTATGAAAAGAAAATATAATAATTTCTTTGTAGGTCCTTTTCCCTGCCAAGCACTTTAAAATTATTTACCACTGCCAGGCCAAGCTTTTTTTTTTTTGAATTTTCATTTTTTTTTTTATTATATCTAATGAATTCCTTGAATCAATAATAATCAGCAAAAAAAAAAAATTTATTAGTTAATTTCCTAATTAGTTGTAAGTATTTTTTAATTGATCAGTCATTGGTTCTCAACATTTATCGTTAATTGGTAATTAATAACGCATATATTATAAATTGCAAAAATTAATTATTTATTAAAAAAAAAAAAAAAAAATACATGGATTAGAATTAAAACACTACATGTAATTATACTTAAGTATTATACTAGGTACAATCTATAATAAAATATAAAAAAAATAGTAGTCAACATTTTGTTATGTGGTATATATTAAAACAAGGTGCTGCGCATAAGCCCACATCACATTCTGTACACATATATCTAGTGTCAGTTCTCTTATTATTCTTCTTGCATAATTGGCATCTTCTTCTGGCAAGCCTTCCAGATTGTGTTGCTGGAACTTCTGATGGAAAATGCCTATCAATTAGTTTTGATGGTTGGTCTTTAGTTGGTGGTCTTGATTTTGTTACACGATTGGTATGATATTTTTCTATTATTTATCTTATTAGTTCTATTTGAAACTGAGCTATTGGTATATGGTTTCCAGTAACTGTTTTATATGATGAGTAAGCATTTAACAATGATAAATCTATCAAATGGAAAAATATTTTTTTATACCATTTTATTGTTTTTCTTACACACTCTACACTACTTAGTAACATATCAGTTTTATCCACAGATCCCATATTTTCGTTGTATTCTTTAACACATTTAGGTTTCATTGTTATTTTACCATGTTTTTTAATTGGTAACTGTTCATCTTCATGTATTGTGGTAAGCATATGCACCTCTCTCCGGTCCATCCATTTTATTGTTAACATTTTTCCAGTATGTTTACTTTCAGTTTGACCTGGTTGAAATTTAGTTTTTTTAAATGGTGGCATTCCTCGACGATTGCATCTTACAGTTCCACAAGTATTGGTCTTTTTTTTATGCAAGTAAATTGATAATATTGGTGATGTATACCAGTTGTCAGTATATAGAGTATGACCTTTATTCAAATATCTTTTCATCAATGTTTTTACAACAGCACCTGATTGCCCTAAGTTAGCATCACATGAAACAAGACGTGTAGTTTTTCCAGTGTATATTATAAAATCTAAATATAGTCTGTTTCTACATCACATAAAATAAAAATTTGACTCCAAACCGATGACGTTTAGTCCTTATGAATTGTTTAAATGAAAGTCTTCCTTTCCATAACACCAAACTCTCATCTATAACCAGATTTTGAAATGGCACCATAGCAGATCTGAAATTATTCTTTATGTCTTGTAATACCATATCAATTTTGAATAAGCGGTCATTTTTGATTTGATTGTTATTATTACAAAAATGAATGTAACGCAAAAGTAATTGAAACCGATTTCTACTCATGGTTTTTCCAAAAATAGGAGAATAAAGTAGTGGATCTGTAGACCAATAATCTGCAATTTCAAGTTTTTTATTTCTGGCCATAAGCATTTGTATTGAAATGAATAAATATAACTCTTCTGATGTAGTGTCATACCAACTTGTATCACGAGATGACATAACATTATTTGATTCAATATTTTGCCTAAAGTATTCATTTGTTTCATAAGCAACTTTGCCCAATAAAAATGGAGTCACAAGAGCTTCAAAAAAATCTAAAATAGTAGAGTTACTGTTCAGTTCAAACTCTTTTTGAATACCACTTTTAGCAGAACAAAACTGGTGAACCTTAGGTTGAAATGGTGTACCAGATTTCCATTTAAAATTTGGAGTAAACATGTCTTTGTTAATTTTTTGAGGTACAAGTACTTTTGGTTGATGTGTTGGAAATGAAACTTCAGTTTCTTCTTCATTATCAGATTGTACAATTTCTTCTTCAGTGTCTGATATAGTTTTATATTCAGCATCATTTTGTTGGAATACAGTGTACTTGTGAACATCACCTTGCACACTTCCAATGTCTTGATTTGAAGCTATTTCTTCTTCATCATCAAAACCTACTGTAAAATACATAGTACAAATAAATAAACAATTTACAGCATATATCAACATGGTATACCTTATACGATATGTTATCATGAACTTATGTATAGTAATTGTTCATAATCGTATACAAAATAATACAATACATAAGTTTATAGGATATATATTTTGTATAATATGTACTATAACGATTTAATAATAATAATTACCGAATAAATCACTAATGAATTCGTCGTCTGACTCCTCATTTGCTATAATTTCATCCAAACTTGCCAATATACATTCATCACTCATAATATGTGACATGATAGAACTAAGTAGAATAATACCGACAACAAAAACACAAGTATAACAAAAATGAATACAAACGTAGTCACTTAGGTGTATAGTAAATACTAAATACGCGATGACTGATGAACGTTTAAAAATTCAAAACATCGAATATTGATAACAAATTATCAAAACATAACAACTGATAACAATATTTTGGGAAACCTGGGACATTAGAAAATATTAAATTGCATGTAACTTCTTTGATAAGAACAGTACCATGTTTTTTTTTACGTAGTTTAATTCGTCTTTGAAAATACTACAATTTAGCAGTTATCAATTTTTCTATCAGATTATCTGATAACATTATAAACGAGTAAACGCACATATGCGTCAATGGCCTATCAATGTAAATTGTCATTGACGCACATGTGCGTCAATGGCAGTGAAAGGGTTAATATTTTAAGTTCATGTCTATCCAAATTTATTTTGTCACATAGTTACCAAGTCCACATATTTTTTTTAAAAAACGTCGTTAAAATAAATAAATACATTTATACATGTTATATGAATTAAACTTATATATTAAAAGGAAACTACATAGTACATATATTATTAAGTAAATATAAATTTAGAAAAAACAAATAGATTAAATATTACTTAAGTTAAGCTGGTTTAAAAAAGTTAATATTTAAAAAAGTTTCCTGTACAATTTAAATGTTGTGACTTATAACTAGTGTGCACTAAGCCATCGATATGCTATAAAGTTATATTATTGTTATTTTTAATTTGTGATGGCTTGTGTACAAATGACTGTGAATGATGCATCACTGCATTTGCAAAATTTATTATTAAACCTTAGATAATATTATAAACAAATTAATTAACTAAAAAATATTAAATATTTTAATACAGAAATTGGTATTAAATTCAACTTGTATATTTTATTAGATACTTTTTATTGAAATTCATTTGTCTTTGTCTTTTGAACAGCTATTTTCTACAAATTAAAATTTTTGTCTAGGTTATTCATATTTTATAATATAAATAATAAATATGACATCAAATTTTTTGAATAATTGGTTGGTGAAACCGATAATGGCACCTTCTACGTCTTTGGATTCATCATCTGCTTTATCAGAATCAATAAAATCTCATAGTACTAACACAAAAACTTCTTCATCAGAAAGTCATGTAACAATTACAGAAACTACAACCACCACCACAACATTTCGTGATTTTTCTTCATCGATTGAATCAACCCAAAATAGTTTTTCAAATCCCTCTATGATTATAACCGAAAAGCCTAAACTTTCCAAAACATTTGACCATATGCACAGAGGAGGTAAACATTTTGTTAGATGTATAATACGTCACAAATTCCCAGAACTTGTCAAAATGTATTCTAAAAAAACTCAAGTTCCAAAAATCTGCCAGGACTTAGGTGCCCAGTATAGAACTATAACTATTGATGAACATCTTAAACAGGATTACCACAACGAATGCTTAAAAGCATTCAAAATAAGCAAAATGTCAATACCTGAAATCGCGAAATCAACTACTTTTGGCCAAATGGTAATTAAATCGAAAGAAAAACTTGCTAATAGAATAGGATCTTTAATGATTCATATATGGTGATGCGAAAAAATTAACTTTAAGTGCTCACACTTATCCAATGAGGGTAATAACTGGCGAACTATCTTCATCATTCAAGTTTAATCATATTAATGAAGAAAACAATTTTGATACTTACGATTTTCAATACTTGACTCCTGCCACTCACAAAGATTTATTAAAAACAATAGTTACAAGTTATAGGAAACAGTTTTCTTTGAAACTAATGAAAGATGTTTTGACTATATCATTGAGATGTGATGGTTCAGTGGATGGATCTCAAATAGACAAAATATATGTATTAATAAAAGTTATTGACAAGTTTGGAAAAGAAGATCAATTTTTTCTCGGTGCTGGACTAGTTTCTAAACGTGGGGCTCAAGGAATCTTAGATGCAATTGAAGTCGCTTCTGTTAACACGATTGGTGCCGAAGCTACTGAATATGTTTTTAATAATATTTCATCAATTGTGACGGATGGAGCTTCTGTTAATACTGGAGAACGTGGAGGACTTTGGACATTATTTAAACAAAAATATAGATCATTGGAAGAAAATAGTATTCCATAAATTACAATTTGGTGTGCTGCTCATAGATCCAACTTAGCATGGAAAGATACAAGTAATTTAGTTTCCGAAGTACAGCATTCAGTTTTAACATTAACAAGTTTATCTACATTTTTCCACACATCAGCTCTTCGATCAAGAGAACTTGAGAATATTGCCAAAGTAAATAATTGCAAGCTCCTAAGAATTCCGAAATTTTTTCAGGTACGCTGGACTGAATTTTCGTTTTCACTTGTAAATTCTGTTCTTGTATCTTGGTATGCTCTTGTTCTATTTTTTCAAACCTCTAAAGAAAAAGAATCAAAAGGTTTTTTAAAATTTTTGACCAACATTGATAATTTGCGTTTGTTATGCTTTTTAGCAGATACTTTACTCGTTTTCAGTCGATACCAACAAACAATACAAAGTGATTTTATAACTATCTTAGATTTGACGAAAGAGACAGAGTTTGTTGTTAAATGGCTTCGAACATTATGTACAAATAATTTACTTGGTGGATGGGTGAATACACTTGAAGCTCAATTGAATGAAAATAAAATAAAAGGTATTCAGTTAACTGGTGCTGATACCCTAAGGAAGAGAAGAACCCAACATCATTTATTTGTTACAGATTCACGAAATGTCAGTTCTGTTTGTAATGAATTAGTGGAGAGTTTAGCTTATTTTTTATTAGACCGAATTGACATTAATGATGAATTAGTACAAGTTCTTAAGCCATTTATTAGTTTAAGCACATTGACACAAGACCAATTAAAAAAAGTACATAAGTTGATTGGAAGGGACTTAGACTTATCAAATTTTGTATTAGAATATGAAGAAATTCAAGAAGTTAGCAACATCGACAACCTA